>NW_027063597.1:0-32842 GCF_032884065.1 Artemia franciscana
GGAAAGAATGAAGATATTAGACAATTTTATGATTGCACATGGTAAAGAATGTGATTAAAGGCTCTTTTCCTATTTCAAAAGTTTTAGTTTTCGAGGGTAATAGCTAGGTATGTTGAAAAAATGAAGATATTAGACTATTTTATGATTACAAATGGTAAAGTATGTGATTAAAGGCTCTTTTCCTATGTCAAAAGTTTTAGTTTTCGAGGGTAATAGCTACGTATGTTGAAAAAATGAAGATATTAGACAATTTTATGATTGCAAATGGTAAAGAATGTGATTAAAGGCTCTTTTCCTATTTCAAAAGTTTTAGTTTTCGAGGGTAATAGCTATGTCTATGGACATACGGGCTCTTTTCCTATTTCAAAAGTTTTCGTTTTCGAGGGTAATAGCTACGTATGTTGAAAAAATAAAGATATTAGACTATTTTATGATTACAAATGGTATAGAATGTGATTAAAGGCACTTTTCCTATTTCAAAAGTTTTAGTTTTCGAGGGTAATAGCTACGTATGTTGAAAAAATGAAGATATTAGACTATTTTATGATGGCAAATGGTAAAGAATGTGATTAAAGGCTCTTTTCCTATTTGAAAAGTTTTAGTTTTCGAGGGTAATAGCTACATATGTTGAAAAAATGAAGATATTAGACTATTTTATGATTGCAAATGGTAAAGAATGTGATTAAAGGCTCTTTTCCTATTTCAAAAGTTTTAGTTTTCGAGAGTAATAGCTACGTATGTTGAAAAAATGAAGATATTAGACTATTTTATGATATCACATGGTAAAGAATGTGATTAAAGGCTCTTTTTCCTATTTCAAAAGTTTTAGTTTTCGAGGGTAATAGCTACGTATTTTTAAAAAATGAAGCTATTAGACTATTTTGTGATTGCAAATGGTAAAGAATGTGATTAAAGGCTCTTTTCCTACTTCAAAAGTTTTAGTTTTCGAGGATAAGAGCTTTGTCCTTGAAAAAAATGAAGATATTAGACTATTTTATGATTGCACATGGTAAAGAATGTGATTAAAGGCTCTTTTCCTATTTCAATAGTTTTAGTTTTCGAGGGTAATAGCTATGTCTGTGCAAAAAAATGAAGATATTAGACTATTTTATGATTGCACATGGTAAAGAATGTGATTAAAGGCTCTTATTTTATGATTGCAAATGGTAAAGAATGTGATTAAAGGCTCCTTTCCTATTTCAAAAGTTTTAGTTTTCGAGGGTAATAGCTACGGTTGTTGAAAAAATGAAGATATTAGACTATTTTATGATTGCAAATGGTAAAGAATGGGATTAAAGGCTCTTTTCCTATGTCAAAATTTTTAGTTTTCGAGGGTAATAGCTACGTATGTTGAAAAAATGAAGATATTAGACTATTTTATGATTGTAAATGGTAAAGAATGTGATTAAAGGCTCTTTTCCTATTTCAAAAGTTTTAGTTTTCGAGGGTAATAGCTACGTATGTGGAAAAAATGAAGATATTAGACAATTTTATGATTGCACATGGTAAAGAATGTGATTAAAGGCTCTTTTCCTATGTCAAAAGTTTTAGTTTTCGAGGGTAATAGCTGAGTATGTTGAAAAAATGAAGATATTCGACTATTTTATGATTGAAAATGGTAAAGAATGTGATTAAAGGCTCTTTTCCTATGTCAAAAGTTTTAGTTTTCGAGGGTAATAGCTACGTATGTTGAAAAAATGAAGATATTAGACTATTTTATGATTGCACATGGTAAAGAATGTGATTAAAAGCTCTTTTCCTATGTCAAAAGTTTTAGTTTTCGAGGGTAATAGCTACGTATGTTGAAAAAATGAAGATATTAAACTATTTTATGATTGCAAATGGTAAAGAATGTGATTAAAGGCTCTGTTCCTATGTCAAAAGTTTTAGTTTTCGAGGGTAATAGCTACGTATGTTGAAAAAATGAAGATATTAGACTATTTTATGATTGCAAATGGTAAAGAATGTGATTAAAGGCTCATTTCCTATTTCAAAAGTTTTAGTTTTCGGGGGTAAGAGCTACGTATGTTGAAAAAATGAAGATATTAGACTATTTTATGATTGCAAATGGTAAATAATGTGATTAAAGGCTCTTTTCCTATTTCAAAAGTTTTAGTTTTCGAGGATAAGAGCTTTGTCTGTGGAAAAAATGAAGATATTAGACTATTTTATGATTGCACATGGTAAAGAATGTGATTAAAGGCTCTTTTCCTATTTCAATAGTTTTAGTTTTCGAGGGTAATAGCTATGTCTGTGGAAAAAATGAAGATATTAGACTATTTTATGATTGCACATGGTAAAGAATGTGATTAAAGGCTCTTTTCCTATTTCAAAAGTTTTAGTTTTCGAGGGTAATAGCTACGTATGTTGAAAAAATGAAGATATTAGACTATTTTATGATTGCAAATGGTAAAGAATGTGATTAAAGGCTCTTTTCCTATTTCAAAAGTTTTAGTTTTCGAGGGTAATAGCTACGGTTGTTGAAAAAATGAAGATATTAGACTATTTTATGATTGCAAATGGTAAAGAATGTGATTAAAGGCTCTTTTCCTATGTCAAAAGTTTTAGTTTTCGAGGGTAATAGCTACGTAAGTTGAAAAAATGAAGATATTAGACTATTTTATGATTGCAAATGGTAAAGAATGTGATTAAAGGCTCTTTTTCTATTTCAAAAGTTTTAGTTTTCGAGGGTAATAGCTACGGTTGTTGAAAAAATGAAGATATTAGACTATTTTATGATTGCAAATGGTAAAGAATGGGATTAAAGGCTCTTTTCCTATGTCAAAATTTTTAGTTTTCGAGGGTAATAGCTACATATGTTGAAAAAATGAAGATATTAGACTATTTTATGATTGTAAATGGTAAAGAATGTGATTAAAGGCTCTTTTCGTATTTCAAAAGTTTTAGTTTTCGAGGGTAATAGCTACGTATGTAATATCTTCATTTTTTCAACATACGTAGCTATTACCCTCGAAAACTAAAACTTTTGAAATAGGAAAAGAGCCTTTAATCACATTCTTTACCATTTGTAATCATAAAATAGTCTAATATCTTCATTTTTTCAACATACGTTGCTATTACCCTCGAAAACTAAAACTTTTGAAATAGGAAAAGAGCCTTTAATCACATTCTTTACCATTTGCAATCATAAAATAGTCTAATATCTTCATTTTTTCAACATACGTAGCTATTACCCTCGAAAACTAAAACTTTTGAAATAGGAAAAGAGCCTTTAATCACATTCTTTACCATGTGCAATCATAAAATAGTCTAATATCTTCATTTTTTCAACATACGTAGCTATTACCCTCGAAAACTAAAACTTTTGACATAGGAAAAGAGCCTTTAATCACATTCTTTACCATTTGCAATCATAAAATAGTCTAATATCTTCATTTTTTCAACATACGTAGCTATTACCCTTGAAAACTAAAACTTTTGAAATAGGAAAAGAGCCTTTAATCACATTCTTTACCATGTGCAATCATATAATAGTCTAATATCTTAATTTTTTCAACATACGTAGCTATTACCCTCGAAAACTAAAACTTTTGAAATAGGAAAAGAGCCTTTAATCACATTCTTTACCATGTGGAATCATAAAATTGTCTAATATTTTCATTTTTTCAACATACGTAGCTATTACCCTCGAAAACTAAAACGTTTGACATAGGAAAAGAGCCTTTAATCACATTCTTTACCATTTGCAATCATAAAATAGTCTAATATCTTCATTTTTCTAACATACGTAGCTATTACCCTCGAAAACTAAAACTTTTGAAATAGAAAAAGAGCCTTTAATCACATTCTTTACCATTTGCAATCATAAAGTAGTCTAATTTCTTCATTTTTTCAACATACGTAGCTATTACCCTCGAAAACTAAAACTTCTGACATAGGGAAAGAGCTTTTAATCACATTCTTTACCATTTGCAATAATAAAATAGTCTAATATCTTCATTTTTTCAACATACGTATCTATTACACTCGAAAACTAAAACTTTTGAAATAGGAAAAGAGCGTTTAATCACATTCTTTACCATGTGCAATCATAAAATAGTCGAATATCTTCATTTTTTCAACATACGTAGCTATTACCCTCGAAAACTAAAACTTTTGACATAGGAAAAGAGCCTTTAATCACATTCTTTACCATTTGCAATCATAAAATAGTCTATTATCTTCATTTTTTCAACATACGTAGCTATTACCCTAGAAAACTAAAACTTTTGAAATAGGAAAAGAGCTTTTAATCGCATTCTTTACCATTTGCAATCATAAAATAGTCTAATATCTTCATTTTTTCAACATACGTAGATATTACCCTCGAAAACTAAAACTTTTGACATGTGAAAAGAGCCTTTAATCACATTCTTTACCATGTGCAATCATAAAATAGTCTAATATCTTCATTTTTTCCACAGACATAGCTATTACCCTCGAAAACTAAAACTTTTGAAATAGGAAAAGAGCCTTTAATCACATTCTTTACCATGTGCAATCATAAAATAGTCTAATATCTTCATTTTTTCAACATACGTAGCTCTTACCCCCAAAAACTAAAACTTAATCACATTCTTTACCATGTGCAATCATAAAATAGTCTAATATCTTCATTTTTTTAACATACGTAGCTATTACCTTCGAAAACTAAAACTTTTGAAATAGGAAAAGAGCCTTTAATCACATTCTTTACCATTTGCAATCATAAAATAGTCTAATATCTTCATTTTTTCAACATACGTAGCTATTGCCCTCGAAAACTAAAACTTTTGACATAGGAAAAGAGCCTTTAATCACATTCTTTACCATTTGCAATCATAAAATAGTCTAATATCTTCATTTTTTCAACAACCGTAGCTATTACCCTCGAAAACTAAAACTTTTGAAATAGGAAAAGAGCCTTTAATCACATTCTTTACCATTTGCAATCATAAAATAGTCTAATATCTTCATTTTTTCAACATACGTAGCTATTAGCCTCGAAAACTAAAACTTTTGAAATAGGAAAAGAGCCTTTAATCACATTCTTTACCATGTTCAATCATAAAATAGTCTAATATCTTCATTTTTTTCCAGAGACATAGCTCTTACCCTCGAAAACTAAAACTATTGAAATAGGAAAAGAGTCTTTAATCACATTCTTTACCATGTGCAATCATAAAATAGTCTAATATCTTCATTTTTTTAACATACGTAGCTATTACCCTCGAAAACTAAAACTTTTGAAATAGGAAAAGAGCCTTTAATCACATTCTTTACCATTTGCAATCATAAAATAGTCTAATATCTTCATTTTTCAACATACGTAGCTATTACCCTCGAAAACTAAAACTTTTGACATAGGAAAAGAGCCTTTAATCACATTCTTTACCATGTGCAATCATAAAATTGTCTAATATCTTCATTTTTTCCACAGACAAAGCTATTACCCTCGAAAACTAAAACTTTTGAAATTGGAAAAGAGCCTTTAATCACATTCTTTACCATTTGCATATCATTAAATAGTCTAATATCTTCATTTTTTCAACATACGTAGCTATTACCCTCGAAAACTAAAACTTTTGACGTAGGAAAAGAGCCTTTAATCACATTATTTACCATGTGCAATCATAAAATTGTCTAATATCTTCATTTTTTCAACATACGTAGCTATTACCCTCGAAAACTAAAACTTTTGAAATAGAAAAAGAGCCTTTAATCACATTCTTTACCATTTGCAATCATAAAATAGTCTAATATCTTCATTTTTTCAACATACGTTTCTATTACCCTCGAAAACTAAAACTTTTGACATAGGAAAAGAGCCTTTAATCACATTCTTTACCATTTGCAATCATAAAATAGTCTAATATCTTCATTTTTTCAACAACCGTAGCTATTACCCTCGAAAACTAAAACTTTTGAAATAGTAAAAGAGCCTTTAATCACATTCTTTACCATTTGCAATCATAAAATAGTCTAATATCTTCATTTTTTCAACATACGTAGCTATTACCCTCGAAAACTAAAAATTTTGAAATAGGAAAAGAGCCTTTAATCACATTCTTTACCATGTGCAATCATAAAATAGTCTAATATCTTCATTTTTTCCACAGACATAGCTATTACCCTCGAAAACTAAAACTATTGAAATAGGAAAAGAGCCTTTAATCACTTTCTTTACCATGTGCAATCATAAAATAGTCTAATATCTTCATTTTTTCCACAGACATAGCTATTACCCTCGAAAACTAAAACTATTGAAATAGGAAAAGAGCCTTTAATCACATTATTTACCATTTGCAATCATAAAATAGTCTAATATCTTCATTTTTTCAACATACGTAGCTCTTACCCCCGAAAACTAAAACTTTTGAAATAGGAAATGAGCCTTTAATCACATTCTTTACCATTTGCAATCATAAAATAGTCTAATATCTTCATTTTTTTAACATACGTAGCTATTACCCTCGAAAACTAAAACTTTTGACATAGGAAAAGAGCCTTTAATCACATTCTTTACCATTTGCAATCATAAAATAGTCTAATATCTTCATTTTTTCAACATACGTAGCTATTACCCTCGAAAACTAAAACTTTTGACATAGGAAAAGAGCCTTTAATCACATTCTTTACCATGTGCAATCATAAAATAGTCTAATATCTTCATTTTTTCAACATACGTAGCTATTACCCTCGAAAACTAAAACTTTTGACATAGGAAAAGAGCCTTTAATCACATTCTTTACCATTTTCAATCATAAAATAGTCGAATATCTTCATTTTTTCCACATACTCAGCTATTACCCTCGAAAACTAAAACTTTTGAAATAGGAAAAGAGCCTTTAATCACATTCTTTACCATTTGCAATCATAAAATAGTCTAATATCTTCATTTTTTCAACATACGTAGCTATTACCCTCGAAAACTAAAACTTTTGAAATACGAAAAGAGCCTTTAATCACATTCTTTACCATTTGCAATCATAAAATAGTCTAATATCTTCATTTTTTCAACACACGTAGCTATTACCCTCGAAAACTAAAACTTTTGACATAGGAAAAGAGCCTTTAATCACATTCTTTACCATTTGCAATCATAAAATAGTCTAATATCTTCATTTTTTCAACAACCGTAGCTATTACCCTCGAAAACTAAAACTTTTGAAATAGGAAAAGAGCCTTTAATCACATTCTTTACCATTTGCAATCATAAAATAGTCTAATATCTTCATTTTTTCAACATACGTAGCTATTACCCTCGAAAACTAAAACTTTTGAAATAGGAAAAGAGCCTTTAATCACATTCTTTACCATGTGCAATCATAAAATAGTCTAATATCTTCATTTTTTCCACAGACATAGCTATTACCCTCGAAAACTAAAACTATTGAAATAGGAAAAGAGCCTTTAATCACATTCTTTACCATGTGCAATCATAAAATAGTCTAATATCTTCATTTTTTCCACAGACAAAGCTCTTATCCTCGAAAACTAAAACTTTTGAAATAGGAAAAGAGCCTTTAATCACATTCTTTACCATTTGCAATCATAAAATAGTCTAATATCTTCATTTTTTCAACATACGTAGCTCTTACCCCCGAAAACTAAAACTTTTGAAATAGGAAATGAGCCTTTAATCACATTCTTTACCATTTGCAATCATAAAATAGTCTAATATCTTCATTTTTTCAACATACGTAGCTATTACCCTCGAAAACTAAAACTTTTGACATAGGAAAAGAGCCTTTAATCACATTCTTTACCATTTGCAATCATAAGATAGTCTAATATCTTCATTTTTTCAACATACGTAGCTATTACCCTCGAAAACTAAAACTTTTGAAATAGGAAAAGAGCCTTTAATCGCATTCTTTACCATTTGCAATCATAAAATAGTCTAATATCTTCATTTTTTCAACATACGTAGATATTACCCTCGAAAACTAAAACTTTTGACATGGGAAAAGAGCCTTTAATCACATTCTTTACCATGTGCAATCATAAAATAGTCTAATATCTTCATTTTTTCCACAGACATAGCTATTACCCTCGAAAACTAAAACTTTTGAAATAGAAAAAGAGCCTTTAATCACATTCTTTACCATTTGCAATCATAAAATAGTCTAATATCTTCATTTTTTCAACATACGTTTCTATTACCCTCGAAAACTAAAACTTTTGACATAGGAAAAGAGCCTTTAATCACATTCTTTACCATTTGCAATCATAAAATAGTCTAATATCTTCATTTTTTCAACAACCGTAGCTATTACCCTCGAAAACTAAAACTTTTGAAATAGTAAAAGAGCCTTTAATCACATTCTTTACCATTTGCAATCATAAAATAGTCTAATATCTTCATTTTTTCAACATACGTAGCTATTACCCTCGAAAACTAAAAATTTTGAAATAGGAAAAGAGCCTTTAATCACATTCTTTACCATGTGCAATCATAAAATAGTCTAATATCTTCATTTTTTCCACAGACATAGCTATTACCCTCGAAAACTAAAACTATTGAAATAGGAAAAGAGCCTTTAATCACTTTCTTTACCATGTGCAATCATAAAATAGTCTAATATCTTCATTTTTTCCACAGACATAGCTATTACCCTCGAAAACTAAAACTATTGAAATAGGAAAAGAGCCTTTAATCACATTATTTACCATTTGCAATCATAAAATAGTCTAATATCTTCATTTTTTCAACATACGTAGCTCTTACCCCCGAAAACTAAAACTTTTGAAATAGGAAATGAGCCTTTAATCACATTCTTTACCATTTGCAATCATAAAATAGTCTAATATCTTCATTTTTTTAACATACGTAGCTATTACCCTCGAAAACTAAAACTTTTGACATAGGAAAAGAGCCTTTAATCACATTCTTTACCATTTGCAATCATAAAATAGTCTAATATCTTCATTTTTTCAACATACGTAGCTATTACCCTCGAAAACTAAAACTTTTGACATAGGAAAAGAGCCTTTAATCACATTCTTTACCATGTGCAATCATAAAATAGTCTAATATCTTCATTTTTTCAACATACGTAGCTATTACCCTCGAAAACTAAAACTTTTGACATAGGAAAAGAGCCTTTAATCACATTCTTTACCATTTTCAATCATAAAATAGTCGAATATCTTCATTTTTTCAACATACTCAGCTATTACCCTCGAAAACTAAAACTTTTGAAATAGGAAAAGAGCCTTTAATCACATTCTTTACCATTTGCAATCATAAAATAGTCTAATATCTTCATTTTTTCAACATACGTAGCTATTACCCTCGAAAACTAAAACTTTTGAAATACGAAAAGAGCCTTTAATCACATTCTTTACCATTTGCAATCATAAAATAGTCTAATATCTTCATTTTTTCAACACACGTAGCTATTACCCTCGAAAACTAAAACTTTTGACATAGGAAAAGAGCCTTTAATCACATTCTTTACCATTTGCAATCATAAAATAGTCTAATATCTTCATTTTTTCAACAACCGTAGCTATTACCCTCGAAAACTAAAACTTTTGAAATAGGAAAAGAGCCTTTAATCACATTCTTTACCATTTGCAATCATAAAATAGTCTAATATCTTCATTTTTTCAACATACGTAGCTATTACCCTCGAAAACTAAAACTTTTGAAATAGGAAAAGAGCCTTTAATCACATTCTTTACCATGTGCAATCATAAAATAGTCTAATATCTTCATTTTTTCCACAGACATAGCTATTACCCTCGAAAACTAAAACTATTGAAATAGGAAAAGAGCCTTTAATCACATTCTTTACCATGTGCAATCATAAAATAGTCTAATATCTTCATTTTTTCCACAGACAAAGCTCTTATCCTCGAAAACTAAAACTTTTGAAATAGGAAAAGAGCCTTTAATCACATTATTTACCATTTGCAATCATAAAATAGTCTAATATCTTCATTTTTTCAACATACGTAGCTCTTACCCCCGAAAACTAAAACTTTTGAAATAGGAAATGAGCCTTTAATCACATTCTTTACCATTTGCAATCATAAAATAGTCTAATATCTTCATTTTTCAACATACTAGCTATTACCCTCGAAAACTAAAACTTTTGACATAGGAAAAGAGCCTTTAATCACATTCTTTACCATTTGCAATCATAAGATAGTCTAATATCTTCATTTTTTCAACATACGTAGCTATTACCCTCGAAAACTAAAACTTTTGAAATAGGAAAAGAGCCTTTAATCGCATTCTTTACCATTTGCAATCATAAAATAGTCTAATATCTTCATTTTTTCAACATACGTAGATATTACCCTCGAAAACTAAAACTTTTGACATGGGAAAAGAGCCTTTAATCACATTCTTTACCATGTGCAATCATAAAATAGTCTAATATCTTCATTTTTTCCACAGATAGCTATTACCCTCGAAAACTAAAACTTTTGAAATAGGAAAAGAGCCTTTAATCACATTCTTTACCATGTGCAATCATAAAATAGTCTAATATCTTCATTTTTTCAACATACGTAGCTCTTACCCCCAAAAGCTAAAACTTAATCACATTCTTTACCATGTGCAATCATAAAATAGTCTAATATCTTCATTTTTTTAACATACGTAGCTATTACCTTCGAAAACTAAAACTTTTGAAATAGGAAAAGAGCCTTTAATCACATTCTTTACCATTTGCAATCATAAAATAGTCTAATATCTTCATTTTTTCAACATACGTAGCTATTACCCTCGAAAACTAAAACTTTTGACATAGGAAAAGAGCCTTTAATCACATTCTTTACCATTTGCAATCATAAAATAGTCTAATATCTTCATTTTTTACAACCGTAGCTATTACCCTCGAAAACTAAAACTTTTGAAATAGGAAAAGAGCCTTTAATCACATTCTTTACCATTTGCAATCATAAAATAGTCTAATATCTTCATTTTTTTAACATACGTAGCTATTACCCTCGAAAACTAAAACTTTTGACATAGGAAAAGAGCCTTTAATCACATTCTTTACCATTTGCAATCATAAAATAGTCTAATATCTTCATTTTTTCAACATACGTAGCTATTACCCTCGAAAACTAAAACTTTTGACATAGGAAAAGAGCCTTTAATCACATTCTTTACCATGTGCAATCATAAAATAGTCTAATATCTTCATTTTTTCAACATACGTAGCTATTACCCTCGAAAACTAAAACTTTTGACATAGGAAAAGAGCCTTTAATCACATTCTTTACCATTTTCAATCATAAAATAGTCGAATATCTTCATTTTTTCAACATACTCAGCTATTACCCTCGAAAACTAAAACTTTTGCAATAGGAAAAGAGCCTTTAATCACATTCTTTACCATTTGCAATCATAAAATAGTCTAATATCTTCATTTTTTCAACATACGTAGCTATTACCCTCGAAAACTAAAACTTTTGAAATACGAAAAGAGCCTTTAATCACATTCTTTACCATTTGCAATCATAAAATAGTCTAATATCTTCATTTTTTCAACACACGTAGCTATTACCCTCGAAAACTAAAACTTTTGACATAGGAAAAGAGCCTTTAATCACATTCTTTACCATTTGCAATCATAAAATAGTCTAATATCTTCATTTTTTCAACAACCGTAGCTATTACCCTCGAAAACTAAAACTTTTGAAATAGGAAAAGAGCCTTTAATCACATTCTTTACCATTTGCAATCATAAAATAGTCTAATATCTTCATTTTTTCAACATACGTAGCTATTACCCTCGAAAACTAAAACTTTTGAAATAGGAAAAGAGCCTTTAATCACATTCTTTACCATGTGCAATCATAAAATAGTCTAATATCTTCATTTTTTCCACAGACATAGCTATTACCCTCGAAAACTAAAACTATTGAAATAGGAAAAGAGCCTTTAATCACATTCTTTACCATGTGCAATCATAAAATAGTCTAATATCTTCATTTTTTCCACAGACAAAGCTCTTATCCTCGAAAACTAAAACTTTTGAAATAGGAAAAGAGCCTTTAATCACATTATTTACCATTTGCAATCATAAAATAGTCTAATATCTTCATTTTTTCAACATACGTAGCTCTTACCCCCGAAAACTAAAACTTTTGAAATAGGAAATGAGCCTTTAATCACATTCTTTACCATTTGCAATCATAAAATAGTCTAATATCTTCATTTTTTCAACATACGTAGCTATTACCCTCGAAAACTAAAACTTTTGACATAGGAAAAGAGCCTTTAATCACATTCTTTACCATTTGCAATCATAAAATAGTCTAATATCTTCATTTTTTCAACATACGTAGCTATTACCCTCGAAAACTAAAACTTTTGAAATAGGAAAAGAGCCTTTAATCGCATTCTTTACCATTTGCAATCATAAAATAGTCTAATATCTTCATTTTTTCAACATACGTAGATATTACCCTCGAAAACTAAAACTTTTGACATGGGAAAAGAGCCTTTAATCACATTCTTTACCATGTGCAATCATAAAATAGTCTAATATCTTCATTTTTTCCACAGACATAGCTATTACCCTCGAAAACTAAAACTTTTGAAATAGGAAAAGAGCCTTTAATCACATTCTTTACCATGTGCAATCATAAAATAGTCTAATATCTTCATTTTTTCAACATACGTAGCTCTTACCCCCAAAAGCTAAAACTTAATCACATTCTTTACCATGTGCAATCATAAAATAGTCTAATATCTTCATTTTTTTAACATACGTAGCTATTACCTTCGAAAACTAAAACTTTTGAAATAGGAAAAGAGCCTTTAATCACATTCTTTACCATTTGCAATCATAAAATAGTCTAATATCTTCATTTTTTCAACATACGTAGCTATTACCCTCGAAAACTAAAACTTTTGACATAGGAAAAGAGCCTTTAATCACATTCTTTACCATTTGCAATCATAAAATAGTCTAATATCTTCATTTTTTACAACCGTAGCTATTACCCTCGAAAACTAAAACTTTTGAAATAGGAAAAGAGCCTTTAATCACATTCTTTACCATTTGCAATCATAAAATAGTCTAATATCTTCATTTTTTCAACATACGTAGCTATTACCCTCGAAAACTAAAACTTTTGACATAGGAAAAGAGCCTTTAATCACATTCTTTACCATTTGCAATCATAAAATAGTCTAATATCTTCATTTTTTCAACAACCGTAGCTATTACCCTCGAAAACTAAAACTTTTGAAATAGGAAAAGAGCCTTTAATCCCATTCTTTACCATTTGCAATCATAAAATAGTCTAATATCTTCATTTTTTCAACATACGTAGCTATTACCCTCGAAAACTAAAAATTTTGAAATAGGAAAAGAGCCTTTAATCACATTCTTTACCATGTGCAATCATAAAATAGTCTAATATCTTCATTTTTTCCACAGACATAGCTATTACCCTCGAAAACTAAAACTATTGAAATAGGAAAAGAGCCTTTAATCACTTTCTTTACCATGTGCAATCATAAAATAGTCTAATATCTTCATTTTTTCCACAGACATAGCTATTACCCTCGAAAACTAAAACTATTGAAATAGGAAAAGAGCCTTTAATCACATTATTTACCATTTGCAATCATAAAATAGTCTAATATCTTCATTTTTTCAACATACGTAGCTCTTACCCCCGAAAACTAAAACTTTTGAAATAGGAAATGAGCCTTTAATCACATTCTTTACCATTTGCAATCATAAAATAGTCTAATATCTTCATTTTTTCAACATACGTAGCTATTACCCTCGAAAACTAAAACTTTTGACATAAGAAAAGAGCCTTTAATCACATTCTTTACCATTTGCAATCATAAAATAGTCTAATATCTTCATTTTTTTCAACATACGTAGCTATTACCCTCGAAAACTAAAACTTTTGACATAGGAAAAGAGCTTTTAATCACATTCTTTACCATGTGCAATCATAAAATAGTCTAATATCTTCATTTTTTCAACATACGTAGCTATTACCCTCGAAAACTAAAACTTTTGACATAGGAAAAGAGCCTTTAATCACATTCTTTACCATTTTCAATCATAAAATTTTCGAATATCTTCATTTTTTCAACATACTCAGCTATTACCCTCGAAAACTAAAACTTTTGAAATAGGAAAAGAGCCTTTAATCACATTCTTTACCATTTGCAATCATAAAATAGTCTAATATCTTCATTTTTTCAACATACGTAGCTATTACCCTCGAAAACTAAAACTTTTGAAATACGAAAAGAGCCTTTAATCACATTCTTTACCATTTACAATCATAAAATAGTCTAATATCTTCATTTTTTCAACATACGTAGCTATTACCCTCGAAAACTAAAAATTTTGACATAGGAAAAGAGCCTTTAATCCCATTCTTTACCATTTGCAATCATAAAATAGTCTAATATCTTCATTTTTTCAACAACCGTAGCTATTACCATCGAAAACTAAAACTTTTGAAATAGAAAAAGAGAATTTAATCACATTCTTTACCATTTGCAATCATAAAATAGTCTAATATCTTCATTTTTTCAACATACGTAGCTATTACCCTCGAAAACTAAAACTTTTGACATAGGAAAAGAGCCTTTAATCACGTTCTTTACCATTTGCAATCATAAAATAGTCTAATATCTTCATTTTTTCAACAACCGTAGCTATTACCCTCGAAAACTAAAACTTTTGAAATAGGAAAAGAGCCTTTAATCACATTCTTTACCATTTGCAATCATAAAATAGTCTAATATCTTCATTTTTTCAACATACGTAGCTATTACCCTCGAAAACTAAAACTTTTGAAATAGGAAAAGAGCCTTTAATCACATTCTTTACCATGTGCAATCATAAAATAGTCTAACATCTTCATTTTTTCCACAGACATAGCTATTACCCTCGAAAACTAAAACTATTGAAATAGGAAAAGAGCCTTTAATCACATTCTTTACCATGTGCAATCATAAAATAGTCTAATATCTTCATTTTTTCCACAGACAAAGCTCTTATCCTCGAAAACTAAAACTTTTGAAATAGGAAAAGAGCCTTTAATCACATTATTTACCATTTGCAATCATAAAATAGTCTAATATCTTCATTTTTTCAACATACGTAGCTCTTACCCCCGAAAACTAAAACTTTTGAAATAGGAAATGAACCTTTAATCACATTCTTTACCATTTGCAATCATAAAATAGTCTAATATCTTCATTTTTTCAACATACGTAGCTATTACCCTCGAAAACTAAAACTTTTGAAATAGGAAAAGAGCCTTTAATCACATTCTTTACCATGTGCAATCATATAATAGTCTAATATCTTCATTTTTTCAACATACGTAGCTATTAACCTCGAAAACTAAAACTTTTGAAATAGGAAAAGAGCCTTTAATCACATTATTTACCATTTGCAATCATAAAATAGTCTAATATCTTCATTTTTTCAACATACGTAGCTCTTACCCCCAAAAACTAAAACTTTTGAAATAGGAAATGAACCTTTAATCACATTCTTTACCATTTGCAATCATAAAATAGTCTAATATCTTCATTTTTTCAACATACGTAGCTATTACCCTCGAAAACTAAAACTTTTGAAATAGGAAAAGAGCCTTTAATCACATTCTTTACCATGTGCAATCATATAATAGTCTAATATCTTCATTTTTTCAACATACGTAGCTATTAGCCTCGAAAACTAAAACTTTTGAAATAGGAAAAGAGCCTTTAATCACATTCTTTACCATGTGCAATCATAAAATAGTCTAATATCTTCATTTTTTTCCACAGACATAGCTCTTACCCTCGAAAACTAAAACTATTGAAATAGGAAAAGAGTCTTTAATCACATTCTTTACCATGTGCAATCATAAAATAGTCTAATATCTTCATTTTTTCAACATACGTAGCTATTACCCTCGAAAACTAAAACTTTTGAAATAGGAAAAGAGCCTTTAATCACATTCTTTATCATTTGCAATCATAAAATAGTCTAATATCTTCATTTTTCAACATACGTAGCTATTACACTCGAAAACTAAAACTTTTGACATAGGAAAAGAGCCTTTAGTCACATTCTTTACCATTTGCAATCATAAAATAGTCTAATATCTTCATTTTTTCAACATACGTAGCTATTACCCTCGAAAACTAAAATGTTTGACATAGGAAAAGAGCCTTTAATCACATTCTTTACCATGTGCAATCATAAAATAGTCTAATATCTTCATTTTTTCAACATACGTAGCTATTACCCTCGAAAACTAAAACTTTTGACATAGGAAAAGAGTCTTTAATCACATTCTTTACCATGTGCAATCATAAAATAGTCTAATATCTTCATTTTTTCAACATAAGTAGCTATTACCCTCGAAAACTAAAACTTTTGAAATAGGAAAAGAGCCTTTAATCACATTCTTTACCATTTGCAATCAGAAAATAGTCTAATATCTTCATTTTTTCAACATACGTAGCTATTACCCTCGAAAACTAAAACTTTTGACATAGGAAAAGAGCCTTTAATCACATTCTTTACCATTTGCAATCATAAAATGTCTAATATCTTCATTTTTTCAACATACGTAGCTATTACCCTCGAAAACTAAAACTTTTGAAATAGGAAAAGAGCCTTTAATCACATTCTTTACCATTTGCAATCATAAAATAGTCTAATATCTTCATTTTTTCAACATACGTAGCTATTACCCTCGAAAACTAAAACTTTTGAAATAGGAAAAGAGCCTTTAATCACATTCTTTACCATGTGCAATCATAAAATAGTCTAATATCTTCATTTTTTCCACAGACAAAGCTATTACCCTCGAAAACTAAAACTTTTGAAATAGGAAAAGAGCCTTTAATCACATTCTTTACCATTTGCAATCATAAAATAGTCTAATATCTTCATTTTTTCAACATACGTAGCTATTACCCTCGAAAACTAAAACTTTTGAAATAGGAAAAGAGCCTTTAATCACATTCTTTACCATGTGCAATCATAAAATTGTCTAATATCTTCATTTTTTCAACATACGTAGCTATTACCCTCGAAAACTAAAACTTTTGACATAGGAAAAGAGCCTTTAATCACATTTTTACCATTTGCAATCATAAAATAGTCTAATATCTTCATTTTTTCAACAACCGTAGCTATTACCCTCGAAAACTAAAACTTTTGAAATAGGAAAAGAGCCTTTAATCACATTCTTTACCATTTGCAATCATAAAATAGTCTAATATCTTCATTTTTTCAACATACGTAGCTATTACCCTCGAAAACTAAAACTTTTGACATAGGAAAAGAGCCTTTAATCACATTCTTTACCATTTGCAATCATAAAATAGTCTAATATCTTCATTTTTTCAACAACCGTAGCTATTACCCTCGAAAACTAAAACTTTTGAAATAGGAAAAGAGCCTTTAATCACATTCTTTACCATTTGCAATCATAAAATAGTCTAATATCTTCATTTTTTCAACATACGTAGCTATTACCCTCGAAAACTAAAAATTTTGAAATAGGAAAAGAGCCTTTAATCACATTCTTTACCATGTGCAATCATAAAATAGTCTAATATCTTCATTTTTTCCACAGAAATAGCTATTACCCTCGAAAACTAAAACTATTGAAATAGGAAAAGAGCCTTTAATCATAAAATAGTCTAATATCTTCATTTTTTCCACAGACAAAGCTCTTATCCTCCAAAACTAAAACTTTTGAAATAGGAAAAGAGCCTTTAATCACATTATTTACCATTTGCAATCATAAAATAGTGTAATATCTTCATTTTTTCAACATACGTAGCTCTTACCCCCGAAAACTAAAACTTTTGAAATAGGAAATGAGCCTTTAATCACATTCTTTACCATTTGCAATCATAAAATAGTCTAATATCTTCATTTTTTCAACATACGTAGCTATTACCCTCGAAAACTAAAACTTTTGAAATAGGAAAAGAGCCTTTAATCACATTCTTTACCATGTGCAATCATATAATAGTCTAATATCTTCATTTTTTCAACATACGTAGCTATTAGCCTCGAAAACTAAAACTTTTGAAATAGGAAAAGAGCCTTTAATCACATTCTTTACCATGTGCAATCATAAAATTAATCACATTAATATCTTCATTTTTTCAACATACGTAGCTATTACCCTCGAAAACTAAAACTTTTGACATAGGAAAAGAGCCTTTAATCACATTCTTTACCATTTTCAATCATAAAATAGTCGAATATCTTCATTTTTTCAACATACTCAGCTATTACCCTCGAAAACTAAAACTTTTGACATAGGAAAAGAGCCTTTAATCACATTCTTTACCATGTGCAATCATAAAATTGTCTAATATCTTCATTTTTTCAACATACGTAGCTATTACCCTCGAAAACTAAAACTTTTGAAATAGGAAAAGAGCCTTTAATCACATTCTTTACCATTTACAATCATAAAATAGTCTAATATCTTCATTTTTTCAACATACGTAGCTATTACCCTCGAAAACTAAAAATTTTGACATAGGAAAAGAGCCTTTAATCCCATTCTTTACCATTTGCAATCATAAAATAGTCTAATATCTTCATTTTTTCAACAACCGTAGCTATTACCCTCGAAAACTAAAACTTTTGAAATAGGAAAGGAGCCTTTAATCATATTCTTTACCATTTGCAATCATAAAATAAGAGCCTTTAATCACATTCTTTACCATGTGCAATCATAAAATAGTCTAATATCTTCATTTTTTTGCACAGACATAGCTATTACCCTCGAAAACTAAAACTATTGAAATAGGAAAAGAGCCTTTAATCACATTCTTTACCATGTGCAATCATAAAATAGTCTAATATCTTCATTTTTTCCAAGGACAAAGCTCTTATCCTCGAAAACTAAAACTTTTGAAATAGGAAAAGAGCCTTTAATCACATTCTTTACCATTTGCAATCACAAAATAGTCTAATAGCTTCATTTTTTAAAAATACGTAGCTATTACCCTCGAAAACTAAAACTTTTGAAATAGGAAAAAGAGCCTTTAATCACATTCTTTACCATGTGCAATCATAAAATAGTCTAATATCTTCATTTTTTCAACATACGTAGCTATTACTCTCGAAAACTAAAACTTTTGAAATAGGAAAAGAGCCTTTAATCACATTCTTTACCATTTGCAATCATAAAATAGTCTAATATCTTCATTTTTTCAACATATGTAGCTATTACCCTCGAAAACTAAAACTTTTGAAATAGGAAAAGAGCCTTTAATCACATTCTTTACCATTTGCCATCATAAAATAGTCTAATATCTTAATTTTTTCAACATACGTAGCTATTACCCTCGAAAACTAAAACTTTTGAAATAGGAAAAGAGCCTTTAATCACATTCTATACCATTTGCAATCATAAAATAGTCTAATATCTTTATTTTTTCAACATACGTAGCTATTACCCTCGAAAACGAAAACTTTTGAAATAGGAAAAGAGCCCGTATGTCCATTGACATAGCTATTACCCTCGAAAACTAAAACTTTTGAAATAGGAAAAGAGCCTTTAATCACATTCTTTACCATGTGCAATCATAAAATTGTCTAATATCTTCATTCTCTCCACAGACAAAGCTATTACCCTCGAAAACTAAAACTTTTGAAATAGGAAAAGAGCCTTTAATCACATTCTTTACCATGTGCAATCATAAAATTGTCTAATATCTTCATTTTTTCCACAGACAAAGCTATTACCCTCGAAAACTAAAACTTTTGACATAGGAAAAGAGCCTTTAATCACATTCTTTACCATTTGCAATCATAAAATAGTCTATTATCTTCATTTTTTCATCATACGTAGCTATTACCCTCGAAAACTAAAACTTTTGAAATAGGAAAAGAGCTTTAATCACATTCTTTACCATTTGCAATCAAACAATAGTCTAATATCTTCATTTTTTCAACATAGGTAGCTATTACCCTCGAAAACTAGAACTTTTGTAATAGGAAAAGAGCCTTTAATCACATTCTTTACCATGTGCAATCATAAAATTGTCTAATATCTTCATTTTTTCCATAGACAAAGCTCTTACCCTCGAAAACTAAAACTTTTAAAATAGGAAAAGAGCCTTTAATCACATTCTTTACCATTTGCAATCATAAAATAGTCTAATATCTTCATTTTTTCAACATACTTAGCTCTTACCGCAGAAAACTAAACTTTTGAAATAGGAAAAGAGCCTTTAATCACATTCTTTACCATTTGCAATCATATAATAGTCTAATATCTTCATTTTTTCCACAGACAAAGCTATTTGCCTCGAAAACTAAAAGTTTTGAAATAGGAAAAGAGTGCAATATTTCAAAAATTTCAAAAGTAAGTTTGAAACTTTTTTTCAACATACGTAGCTATTACCCTCGAAAACTAAAAGTTTTGAAATAGGAAAAGAGCCTTTAATCACATTCTTTACCATGTGCAATCATAAAATAGTCTAATATCTTCATTTTTTCAACATACGTAGCTATTACCCTCGAAAACTAAAATTACAATCATAAAATAGTCTAATATATTCATTTTTTCCACAGACAAAGCTATTACCCTCGAAAACTAAAACTTTTGAAATAGGAAAAGAGCCTTTAATCACATTCTTTACCATTTGCAATCATAAAATAGTCTAATATCTTCATTTTTTCAACATACGTAGCTATTACTCTCGAAAACTAAAACTTTTGAAATAGTAAAAGAGCCTTTAATCACATTCTTTACCATTTGCAATCATAAAATAGTCTAATATCTTCATTTTTTCCACAGACAAAGCTATTACCCTCGAAACTAAAACTTTTGAAATAGGAAAAGAGCCTTAAATCACATTCTTTACCATTTGCAATCATAAAATAGTCTAATATCTTCATTTTTTCAACATACGTAGCTATTACCCTCGAATACTAAAACTTTTGACATAGGAAAAGAGCCTTTAATCACATTCTTTACCATTTGCAATCATAAAATGGTCTAATATCTTCATTTTTTCAACATACGTAGCTATTACCCTCGAAAACTAAAACTTTTGAAATAGGAAAAGAGCCTTTAATCACATTCTTTACCATTTGCAATCATAAAATAGTCTAATATCTTCATTTTTTCAACAAGGCTCTTTCAAAGGCTCTTTTCCTATTTCAAAAGTTTTAGTTTTCGAGGGTAATAGCTTTGTCTGTGGAAAAAATGAAGATATTAGACTATGTTATGATTGCAAATGGTAAAGAATGTGATTAAAGGCTCTTTTACTATTTCAAAAGTTTTAGTTTTCGAGGGTAATAGCTACGTATGTTGAAAAAATGAAGATATTTACTATTTTATGATTGCAAATGGTAAAGAATGTGATTAAAGGCTCTTTTCCTATTTCAAAAGTTTTAGTTTTCGAGGGTAATAGCTTTGTCTGTGGAAAAAATGAATATATTAGACTATTTTATGATTGTAAATAGTAAAGAATGTGATTAAAGGTTCTTTTCTTCTTTCAAAAGTTTTAGTTTTCGAGGGTAATAGCTACGTATGTTGAAAAAATGAAGATATTAGACTATTTTATGATTGCAAATCGTAAAGAATGTGATTAAAGGATCTTTTCCTATTTCAAAAGTTTTAGTTTTCGAGGGTAATAGCTAGGTCTGTGGAAAAAATGAAGATATTAGACAATTTTATGATTCCAAATGGTAAAGAATGTGATTAAAGGCTCTTTTCTTATTTTATAAAGGCTCTTCTATTACCTAGACTATTTTATAATTGCACATGGTAAAGAATGTGATTAAAGGCTCTTTTCCTATTTCAAAAGTTTTAGTTTTCGAGGGTAATAGCTACGTATGTTGAAAAAATGAAGATATTATACTATTTTATGATTGCACATGGTAAAGAATGTGATTAAAGGCTCTTTTCCTATTTCAAAAGTTTTAGATTTCGAGGGTAATAGCTACGTATGTTGAAAAAATGAAGATATTAGACCATTTTATGATTGCAAATGGTAAAGAATGTGATTAAAGGCTCTTTTCCTATGTCAAAAGTTTTAGTATTCGAGGGTAATAGCTACGTATGTTGAAAAAATGAAGATATTAGACTATTTTCTGATTGCAAATGGTAAAGAATCTGATTAAAGGCTCTTTTCCCATTTCAAAAAGTTTAGTTTTCGAGGGTAATAGCTACTTATGTTGAAAAAATGAAGATATTAGACTATTTTATGAATGCAAATGGTAAAGAATGTGATTAAAGGCTCTTTTCCTATGTCAAAAGTTTTAGTTTTCGAGGGTAATAGCTACGTATGTTGAAAAAATGAAGATATTAGTCTATTTTATGATTGCACATGGTAAAGAATGTGATTAAAGGCTCTTTTCCTATGTCAAACATTTTAGTTTTCGAGGGTAATAGCTACGTATGTTGAAAAAATGAAGATATTAGACTATTTTATGATTGCAAATGGTAAAGAATGTGATTAAAGGCTCTTTTCCTATGTCAAAATTAGACTATTTTATGATTGCAAATGGTAAAGAATGTGATTAAAGGCTCTTTTCCTATTTCAAAAGTTTTAGTTTTCGAGGGTAATAGCTACGTATGTTGAAAAAATGAAGATATTAGACTATTTTATGATTGCAAATGGTGAAGAATGTGATTAAAGGCTCTTTTCCTATTTCAAAAGTTTTAGTTTTCGAGGATAAGAGCTTTGTCTGTGGAAAAAATGAAGATATTAGACTATTTTATGATTGCACATGGTAAAGAATGTGATTAAAGGCTCTTTTCCTATTTCAATAGTTTTAGTTTTCGAGGGTAACAGCTATGTCTGTGGAAAAAAATGAAGATATTAGACTATTTTATGATTGCACATGGTAAAGAATGTGATTAAAGGCTCTTTTCCTATTTCAAAAGTTTTAGTTTTCGAGGCTAATAGCTACGTATGTTGAAAAAATGAAGATATTAGACTATTTTATGATTGCAAATGGTAAAGAATGTGATTAAATGCTCTTTTCCTATTTCAAAAGTTTTAGTTTTCGAGGGTAATAGCTACGGTTGTTGAAAAAATGAAGATATTAGACTATTTTATGATTGCAAATGGTAAAGAATGTGATTAAAGGCTCTTTTCCTATGTCAAAAGTTTTAGTTTTCGAGGGTAATAGCTACGTATGTTGAAAAAATGAAGATATTAGACTATTTTATGATTGCAAATGGTAAAGAATGTGATTAAAGGCTCTTTTCCTGTTTCAAAAGATTTAGTTTTCGAAGGTAATAGCTACGTATGTTAAAAAAATGAAGATATTAGACTATTTTATGATTGCACATGGTAAAGAATGTGATTAAGTTTTAGTTTTTGGGGGTAAGAGCTACGTATGTTGAAAAAATGAAGATATTAGACTATTTTATGATTGCACATGGTAAAGAATATGATTAAAGGCTCTTTTCCTATTTCAAAAGTTTTAGTTTTCGAGGGTAATAGCTATGTCTGTGGAAAAAATGAAGATATTAGACTATTTTATGATTGCACATGGTAAAGAATGTGATTAAAGGCTCTTTTCCTATTTCAAAAGTTTTAGTTGTCGAGGGTAATAGCTAAGTATGTTGAAAAAATGAAGATATTAGACAATTTTATGATTGGACATGGTAAAGAATGTGATTAAAGGCTCTTTTCCTATTTCAAAAGTTTTAGTTTTCGAGTGTAATAGATACGTATGTTGAAAAAATGAAGATATTAGACTATTTTATTATTGCAAATGGTAAAGAATGTGATTAAAAGCTCTTTCCCTATGTCAGAAGTTTTAGTTTTCGAGGGTAATAGCTACGTATGTTGAAAAAATGAAGAAATTAGACTATTTTATGATTGCAAATGGTAAAGAATGTGATTAAAGGCTCTTTTCCTATTTCAAAAGTATTAGTTTTCGAGGGTAATAGCTACGTATGTTAGAAAAATGAAGATATTAGACTATTTTATGATTGCAAATGGTAAAGAATGTGATTAAAGGCTCTTTTCCTATGTCAAAAGTTTTAGTTTTCGAGGGTAATAGCTACGTATGTTGAAAAAATGAAGATATTAGACTATTTTATGATTGCAAATGGTAAAGAATGTGATTAAAGGCTCTTTTCCTATGTCAAAAGTTTTAGTTTTCGAGGGTAATAGCTACGTATGTTGAAAAAATGAAGATATTAGACTATTTTATGATTGCAAATGGTAAAGAATGTGATTAAAGGCTCTTTTCCTATTTCAAAAGTTTTCGTTTTCGAGGGTAATAGCTACGTATGTTGAAAAAATGAAGATATTAGACTATTTTATGATTGCAAATGGTAAAGAATGTGATTAAAGGCTCTTTTCCTATTTCAAAAGTTTTAGTTTTCGAGGGTAATAGCTACGTATGTTGAAAAAATGAAGATATTAGACTATTTTATGATTGCAAATGGTAAAGAATGTGATTAAAGGCTCTTTTCCTATTTCAAAAGTTTTAGTTTTCGAGGGTAATAGCTACATATGTTGAAAAATTGAAGATATTAGACTATTTTACGAGTGCAAATGGTAAAGAATGTGATTAAAGGCTCTTTTCCTATTTCAAAAGTTTTAGTTTTCGAGAGTAATAGCTACGTATGTTGAAAAAATGAAGATATTAGACTATTTTATGATTGCATATGGTAAAGAATTTGATTAAAGGCTCTTTTCCTATTTCAAAAGTTTTAGTTTTCGAGGGTAATAGCTACGTATGTTGAAAAAATGAAGATATTAGACTATTTTATGATTGCAAATGGTAAAGAATGTGATTAAAGGCTCTTTTCCTATTTCAAAAGTTTTAGTTTTCGAGGGTAATAGCTACATATGTTGAAAAATTGAAGATATTAGACTATTTTATGAGTGCAAATGGTAAAGAATGTGATTAAAGGCTCTTTTCCTATTTCAAAAGTTTTAGTTTTCGAGAGTAATAGCTACGTATGTTGAAAAAATTAAGATATTAGACTATTTTATGATTGCATATGGTAAAGAATTTGATTAAAGGCTCTTTTCTATTTCAAAAGTTTTAGTTTTCGAGGGTAATAGCTACGTATGTTGAAAAAATGAAGATATTAGACGATTTTATGATTGCACATGGTAAAGAATGTGATTAAAGGCTCTTTTCCCATGTCAAAAGTTTTAGTTTTCGAGGGAAATATCTACGTATGTTGAAAAAATGAAGATATTAGACTATTTTATGATTGCAAATGGTAAAGAATGTGATTAAAGGCTCTTTTCCTATTTCAAAAGTTTAAGTTTTCTAGGGTAATAGCTACGTATGTTGAAAAAATGAAGATAATAGACTATTTTATGATTGCAAATGGTAAAGAATGTGATTAAATGCTCTTTTCCTATGTCAAAAGTTTTAGTTTTCGAGGGTAATAGCTACGTATGTTGAAAAAATGAAGATATTAGACTATTTTATGATTGCACATGGTAAAGAATGTGATTAAAGGCTCTTTTCCTATTTCAAAAGTTTTAGTTTTCGAGTGTAATAGATACGTATGTTGAAAAAATGAAGATATTAGACTATTTTATTATTGCAAATGGTAAAGAATGTGATTAAAAGCTCTTTCCCTATGACAGAAGTTTTAGTTTTCGAGGGTAATAGCTACGTATGTTGAAAAAATGAAGAAATTAGACTATTTTATGATTGCAAATGGTAAAGAATGTGATTAAAGGCTCTTTTCCTATTTCAAAAGTTTTAGTTTTCGAGGGTAATAGCTACGTATGTTAGAAAAATGAAGATATTAGACTATTTTATGATTGCAAATGGTAAAGAATGTGATTAAAGGCTCTTTTCCTATGTCAAAAGTTTTAGTTTTCGAGGGTAATAGCTACGTATGTTGAAAAAATGAAGATATTAGACTATTTTATGATTGCAAATGGTAAAGAATGTGATTAAAGGCTCTTTTCCTATGTCAAAAGTTTTAGTTTTCGAGGGTAATAGCTACGTATGTTGAAAAAAATGAAGATATTAGACTATTTTATGATTGCAAATGGTAAAGAATGTGATTAAAGGCTCTTTTCCTATGTCAAAAGTTTTAGTTTTCGAGGGTAATAGCTACGTATGTTGAAAAAATGAAGATATTACACTATTTTATGATTGCAAATGGTAAAAGAATTTGATTAAAGGCTCTTTTCCTATTTCAAAAGTTTTCGTTTTCGAGGGTAATAGCTACATATGTTGAAAAAAATGAAGATATTAGACTATTTTATGATTGCAAATGGTAAAGAATGTGATTAAAGGCTCTTTTCCTATTTCAAAAGTTTTAGTTTTCGAGGGTAATAGCTACGTATGTTGAAAAAAATGAAGATATTAGACTATTTTATGATTGCAAATGGTAAAGAATGTGATTAAAGGCTCTTTTCCCTATTTCAAAAGTTTTAGTTTTCGAGGGTAATAGCTACATATGTTGAAAAATTGAAGATATTAGACTATTTTACGAGTGCAAATGGTAAAGAATGTGATTAAAGGCTCTTTTCCTATTTCAAAAGTTTTAGTTTTCGAGAGTAATAGCTACGTATGTTGAAAAAAATGAAGATATTAGACAATTTTATGATTGCATATGGTAAAGAATTTGATTAAAGGCTCTTTTCCTATATCAAAAGCTTTAATTTTCGAGAGTAACAGCTACATATGTTGAAAAAATGAAGATATTAGACTATTTTATGATTGCAAATGGTAAAGAATGTGATTAAAGGCTCTTTTTCCTATTTCAAAAGTTTTAGTTTTCGAGGGTAATAGCTACGTATTTTTAAAAAATGAAGCTATTAGACTATTTTGTGATTGCAAATGGTAAAGAATGTGATTAAAGGCTCTTTTCCTATTTCAAAAGTTTTAGTTTTCGAGGATAAGAGCTTTGTCTGTGGAAAAAATGAAGATATTAGACTATTTTATGATTGCATATGGTAAAGAATGTGATTAAAGGCTCTTTTCCTATTTCAAAAGTTTTAATTTTCGAGGGTAACAGCTACATATGTTGAAAAAATGAAGATATTAGACTATTTTCTGATTGCAAATGGTAAAGAATGTGATTAAAGGCTCTTTTTCCTATTTCAAAAGTTTTAGTTTGTCGAGGGTAATAGCTACGTATTTTAAAAAAATGAAGCTATTAGACTATTTTGTGATTGCAAATGGTAAAGAATGTGATTAAAGGCTCTTTTCCTATTTCAAAAGTTTTAGTTTTCGAGGATAAGAGCTTTGTCTGTGGAAAAAATGAAGATATTAGACTATTTTATGATTGCATATGGTAAAGAATGTGATTAAAGGCTCTTTTCCTATTTCAAAAGTTTTAGTTTTCGAGGGTAATAGCTACGTATGTTGAAAAAATGAAGATATTAGACAATTTTATGATTGCACATGGTAAAGAATGTGATTAAAGGCTCTTTTCCTATTTCAAAAATTTTAGTTTTCGAGGGTAATAGCTGAGTACGTTGAAAAAATGAAGATATTCGACTATTTTATGATTGCAAATGGTAAAGAATGTGATTAAAGGCTCTTTTCCTATGTCAAAAGTTTATGTTTTCGAGGGTAATAGCTACGTATGTTGAAAAAATGAAGATATTAGACTATTTTATGATTGCACATGGTAAAGAATGTGATTAAAAGCTCTTTTCCTATGTCAAAAGTTTTAGTTTTCGAGGGTAATAGCTACGTATGTTGAAAAAATGAAGATATTAGACTATTTTATGATTGCAAATGGTAAAGAATGTGATTAAAGGCTCTTTTACTATTTCAAAAGTTTTATTTTTCGAGGATAAGAGCTTTGTCTGTGGAAAAAATGAAGATATTAGACTATTTTATGATTGCACATGATAAAGAATGTGATTAAAGGCTCTTTTCCTATTTCAATAGTTTTAGTTTTCGAGGGTAATAGCTATGTCTGTGGAAAAAATTAAGATATTAGACTATTTTATGATTGCACATGGTAAAGAATGTGATTAAAGGCTCTTTTCCTATTTCAAAAGTTTTAGTTTTCGAGGGTAATAGCTACGTATGTTGAAAAAATGAAGATATTAGACTATTTTATGATTGCAAATGGTAAAGAATGTGATTAAAGGCTCTTTTCCTATTTCAAAAGTTTTAGTTTTTCGAGGTTAATAGCTACGTATGTTGAAAAAATGAAGATATTAGACTATTTTATGATTGCAAATGGTAAAGAATGTGATTAAATGCTCTTTTCCTATTTCAAAAATTTTAGTTTTCGAGGGTAATAGCTACGTATGTTGAAAAAATGAAGATATTAGACTATTTTATAATTGCACATGGTAAAGAATGTGATTAAAGGCTCTTTTCCTATTTCAAAAGTTTTAGTTTTATGATTGCAAATGGTAAAGAATGTGATTAAAGGCTCTTTTCCTATGTCAAAAGTTTTAGTTTTCGAGGGTAATAGCTACGTATGTTGAAAAATGAAGATATTAGACTATTTTATGATTGCACATGGTAAAGAATGTGATTAAAGGCTCTTTTCCTATTTCAAAAGTTTTAGTTTTCGAGGGTATTTTCTACGTATGTTAAAAAAATGAAGATATTAGACTATTTTATGATTGCAAATGGTAAAGAATGTGATTAAAGGCTCTTTTCCTATGTCAAAAGTTTTAGTTTTCGAGGGTAATAGCTACGTATGTTGAAGAAATGAAGATATTACACTATTTTATGATTGCAAATGGTAAAGAATTTGATTAAAGGCTCTTTTCCTATTTCAAAAGTTTTCGTTTTCGAGGGTAATAGCTACGTATGTTGAAAAAATGAAGATATTAGACTGTTTTATGATTGCAAATGGTAAAGAATGTGATTAAAGGCTCTTTTCCTATTTCAAAAGTTTTAGTTTTCGAGGGTAATAGCTACGTATGTTGAAAAAATGAAGATATTAGACTATTTTATGATTGCAAATGGTAAAGAATGTGATTAAAGGCTCTTTTCCTATTTCAAAACTTTTAGTTTTCGAGGGTAATAGCTACATATGTTGAAAAATTGAAGATATTAGACTATTTTATGATTGCAAATGGTAAAGAATGTGATTAAAGGCTCTTTTTCCTATTTCAAAAGTTTTAGTTTTCGAGGATATGAGCTTTGTCTGTGGAAAAAATGAAGATATTAGACTATTTTATGATTGCACATGGTAAAGAATGTGATTAAAGGCTCTTTTCCTATTTCAATAGTTTTAGTTTTCGAGGGTAATAGCTATGTCTGTGGAAAAAAATGAAGATATTAGACTATTTTATGATTGCACATGGTAAAGAATGTGATTAAAGGCTCTTTTCCTATTTCAAAAGTTTAAGTTTTCGAGGGTAATAGCTACGTATGTTGAAAAAATGAAGATATTAGACTATTTTATGATTGCAAATGATAAAGAATGTGATTAAAGGCTCTTTTCCTATTTCAAAAGTTTTAGTTTTCGAGGGTAATAGCTACGGTTGTTGAAAAAATGAAGATATTAGACTATTTTATGATTGCAAATGGTAAAGAATGTGATTAAAGGCTCTTTTCCTATGTCAAAAGTTTTAGTTTTCGAGGGTAATAGCTACGTATGTTGAAAAAATGAAGATATTAGACTATTTTATGATTGCATATGGTAAAGAATGTGATTAAAGGCTCTTTTCCTATGTCGAAAGTTTTAGTTTTCGAGGGTAATAGCTACGAATGTTGAAAAAATGAAGATATTAGACTATTTTATGATTGCAAATAGTAAAGAATGTGATTAAAGGCTCTTTTCCTATTTCAAAAGTTTTAGTTTTCGAGGGTAATAGCTGAGTACGTTGAAAAAATGAAGATATTCGACTATTTTATGATTGCAAATGGTAAAGAATGTGATTAAAAGCTGTTTTCCTATGTCAAAAGTTTTAGTTTTCGAGGGTAATAGCTACGTATGTTGAAAAAATGAAGAAATTAGACTATTTTATGATTGCAAATGGTAAAGAATGTGATTAAAGGCTCTTTTCCTATGTCAAAAGTTTTAGTTTTCGAGGGTAATAGCTACGTATGTTGAAAAAATGAAGATATTAGACTATTTTATGATTGCAAATGGTAAAGAATCTGATTAAAGGCTCTTTTCCTATTTCAAAAGTTTTAGTTTTCGAGGGTAATAGCTACGTATTTTGAAAAAATGAAGATATTAGACTATTTTATTATTGCAAATGGTAAAGAATGTGATTAAAGGCTCATTTCCTATTTCAAAAGTTTTATTTTTCGAGGATAAGAGCTTTGTCTGTGGAAAAAATGAAGATATTAGACTATTTTATGATTGCACATGATAAAGAATGTGATTAAAGGCTCTTTTCCTATTTCAATAGTTTTAGTTTTCGAGGGTAATAGCTATGTCTGTGGAAAAAATGAAGATATTAGACTATTTTATGATTGCACATGGTAAAGAATGTGATTAAAGGCTCTTTTCCTATTTCAAAAGTTTTAGTTTTCGAGGGTAATAGCTACGTATGTTGAAAAAATGAAAATATTAGACTATTTTATGATTGCAAATGGTAAAGAAAGTGATTAAAGGCTCTTTTCCTATTTCAAAAGTTTTAGTTTTCGAGGGTAATAGTTACGTATGTTGAAAAAATGAAGATATTAGACTATTTTATGATTGCAAATGGTAAAGAATGTGATTAAAGGCTCTTTTCCTATTTCAAAAGTTTTAGTTTTCGAGGGTAATAGCTGCGTATGTTGAAAAAATGAAGATATTAGACTATTTTATAATTGCACATGGTAAAGAATGTGATTAAAGGCTCTTTTCCTATTTCAAAAGTTTTCGTTTTCGAGGGTAATAGCTACGTATGTTGAAAAAATGAAGATATTAGACTATTTTATGATTGCAAGTGGTAAAGAATGTGATTAAAGGCTCTTTTCCTATGTCAAAAGTTTTAGTTTTCGAGGGTAATAGCTACGTATGTTGAAAAAATGAAGATATTAGACTATTTTATGATTGCAAATGGTAAAGAATGTGATTAAAGGCTCTTTTCCTATTTCAAAAGTTTTAGTTTTCGAGGGTAATAGCTACGTATGTTGAAAAAAATGAAGATATTAGACTATTTTATGATTGAAAATGGTAAAGAATGTGATTAAAGGCTCTTTTCCTATTTCAAAAGTTTTGGTTTTCGAGGGTAATAGCTACGTATGTTGAAAAAATGAAGATATTAGACTATTTTATGATTGCAAATGGTAAAGAATGTGATTAAAGGCTCTTTTCCTATTTCAAATGTTTTAGTTTTCGAGGGTAATAACTACGTATGTTGAAAAAATGAAGATATTAGACTATTTTATGATTGCAAATGGTAAAGAATGTGATTAAAGGCTCTTTTCCTATTTTAAAAGTTTTAGTTTTCGAGGGTAATAGCTATATATGTTGAAAAATTGAAGATATTAGACTATTTTATGATTGCAAATGGTAAAGAATGTGATTAAAGGCTCTTTTCCTATTTCAAAAGTTTTAGTTTTCGAGAGTAATAGCTACGTATGTTGAAAAAATGAAGACATTAGACTATTTTATGATTGCACATGGTAAAGAATGTGATTAAAGGCTCTTTTCCTATTTCAAAAGTTTTAGTTTTCGAGGGTAACAGCTACATATGTTGAAAAAATGAAGATATTAGACTATTTTATGATTGCAAATGGTAAAGAATGTGATTAAAGGCTCTTTTTCCTATTTCAAAAGTTTTAGTTTTCGAGGGTAATAGCTACGTATTTTTAAAAAATGAAGCTATTAGACTATTTTGTGATTGCAAATGTTAAAGAATGTGATTAAAGGCTCTTTTCCTATTTCAAAAGTTTTAGTTTTCGAGGATAAGAGCTTTGTCTGTGGAAAAAATGAAGATATTAGACTATTTTATGATTGCACATGGTGAAGAATGTGATTAAAGGCTCTTTTCCTATTTCAATAGTTTTAGTTTTCGAGGGTAATAGCTATGTCTGTGGAAAAAAAATGAAGATATTAGACTATTTTATGATTGCAAATGGTAAAGAATGTGATTAAAGGCTCTTTTCCTATTTCAAAAGTTTTAGTTTTCGAGGGTAATAGCTACGGTTGTTGAAAAAATGAAGATATTAGACAATTTTATGATTGCACATGGTAAAGAATGTGATTAAAGGCTCTTTTCCTATGTCAAAAGTTTTAGTTTTCGAGGGTAATAGCTACGAATGTTGAAAAATTGAAGATATTAGACTATTTTATGACTGCAAATGGTAAAGAATGTGATTAAAGGCTCTTTTTCTATTTCGAAAGTTTTAGTTTTCGAGGGTAATAGCTGAATATGTTGAAAAAATGAAGATATTCGACTATTTTATGATTGCAAATGGTAAAGAATGTGATTAAAGGCTCTTTTCCTATGTCAAAAGTTTTTGTTTTCGAGGGTAATAGCTACGTATGTTGAAAAAATGAAGATATTAGACTATTTTATGATTGCACATGGTAAAGAATGTGATTAAAAGCTCTTTTCCTATGTCAAAAGTTTTAGTTTTCGAGGGTAATAGCAACGTATGTTGAAAAAATGAAGATATTAGACTATTTTATGATTGCAAATGGTAAAGAATGTGATTAAAGGCTCTTTTCCTATGTCAAAAGTTTTAGTTTTCGAGGGTAATAGCTACGTATGTTGAAAAAATGAAGATATTAGACTATTTTATGATTGCACATGGTAAAGAATGTGACTAAAGGCTCTTTTCCTATGTCAAAAGTTTTAGTTTTCGAGGGTAATAGCTACGTATGTTGAAAAAATGAAGATATTAGACAATTTTATGATTGCACATGGTAAAGAATGTGATTAAAGGCTCTTTTCCTATGTCGAAAGTTTTAGTTTTCGAGGGTAATAGCTACGAATGTTGAAAAAATGAAGATATTAGACTATTTTATGATTGCAAATAGTAAAGAATGTGATTAAAGA
>NW_027063598.1:0-23763 GCF_032884065.1 Artemia franciscana
AAAGAATGTGATTAAAGGCTCTTTTCCTATTTCAAAAGTTTTAGTTTTCGAGGGTAATAGCTACGTTTGTCGAAAAAATGAAGATATTAGACAATTTTAGGATTGCACATGGTAAAGAATGTGATTAAAGGCTCTTTTCCTATGTCAAAAATTTTAGTTTTCGAGGGTAATAGCTACGTATGTTGAAAAAATGAAGATATTAGACTATTTTATGATTGCAAATGGTAAAGAATGTGATTAAAGGCTCTTTTCCGGTGTCAAAAGTTTTAGTTTTTGAGGGTAATAGCTACGTATGTTGAAAAATGAAGAAATGAAGATATTAGACAATTTTATGATTGCAAATGGTAAAGAATGTGATTAAAGGCTCTTTTCCTATGTCAAAAGTTTTAGTTTTCGAGGGTAATAGCAACGTATGTTGAAAAAATGAAGATATTAGACTATTTTATAGTTGCAAATGGTAAAGAATGTGATTAAAGTCTCTTTTCCTATTTCAAAACTTTTAGTTTTCAAGGGTAATAGCTATGTCTTTTGAAAAAATGAAGATATTAGACTATTTTATGATTGCACATGCTAAAGAATGTGTTTAAAGGCTCTTTTCCTATTTCAAAAGTTTTAGTTTTCGAGGGTAATAGCTACGTATGTTGAAAAAATGAAGAAATGAAGATATTAGACAATTTTATGATTGCAAATGGTAAAGAATGTGATTAAAGGCTCTTTTCCTATGTCAAAAGTTTTAGTTTTCGAGGGTAATAGCAACGTATGTTGAAAAAATGAAGATATTAGACTATTTTATGATTGCAAATGGTAAAGAATGTGATTAAAGGCTCTTTTCCTATTTCAAAAGTTTTAGTTTTCGAGGGTAATAGTTATATCTGTTGAAAAAATGAAGATATTAGACTTTTTATTATTGCACAGGGTAAAGAATGTGATTAAAGGCTCTTTTCCTATGTCAAAAGTTTTAGTTTTCGAGGGTAATAGCTACGTATGTTGAAAAAATGAAGATATTAGACTATTTTATGATTGCAAATGGTAAAGAATGTGATTAAAGGTTCTTTTCCTATTTAAAAAGTTTTAGTTTTCGAGGGTAATAGCTAGGTCTGTTGAAAAAATGAAGATATTAGACTATTTTATGATTGCACATGGTAAAGAATGTGATTAAAGGCTCTTTTCCTATTTCAAAAGTTTTAGTTTTCGAGGGTAATAGCTACGTATGTTGAAAAAATGAAGATATTAGACTATTTTATGATTGTAAATATTAAAGAATGTGATTAAAGGCTCTTTTCCAATTTCAAAAGTTTTAGTTTTAGAAGGTAATAGCTACGTGCGTTGAAAAAATGAAGATATTAGACTATTTTATGATTGCAAATGGTAAAGAATGTGATTAAAGGCTCTTTTCCTATTTCAAAAGTTTTAGTTTTTGAGGGTAATAGCTACGTATGTTGAAAAAATGAAGATATTAGACTATTTTATGATTGCAAATGGTAAAGAATGTGATTAAAGGCTCTTTTCCTATTTCAAAAGTTTTAGTTTTCGAGGGTAATAGCTACGTTTGTCGAAAAAATGAAGATATTAGACAATTTTAGGATTGCACATGGTAAAGAATGTGATTAAAGGCTCTTTTCCTATGTCAAAAGTTTTAATTTTCGAGGGTAATAGCTGCGTATGTTGAAAAAATGAAGATATTAGACAATTTTATGATTGCAAATGGTAAAGAATGTGAGTAAAGGCTCTTTTCCTATGTCAAAAGTTTTAGTTTTCGAGGGGTAATAGCTACGTATGTTGAAAAAATGAAGATATTAGAATATTTTTTGATTGCTAATGGTAAAGAATGTGATTAAAGGCTCTTTTCCTATTTCGAAAGTTTTAGTTTTCGAGGGTAATAGCTACGTATGTTGAAAAATGAAGATATTAGACTATTTTATGAATGCAAATGGTAAAGAATGTGATTAAAGGCTCTTTTCCTATGTCAAAAGTTTTAGTTTTCGAGGGTAATAGCTACGTATGTTGAAAAAATGAAGATATTAGACTATTTTATGATTGCAAATGGTAAAGAATGTGATTAAAGGCTCTTTTCCTATTTCAAAAGTTTTAGTTTTCGAGGGTAATAGCTACGTATGTTGAAAAAATGAAGATATTAGACTTTTTTATGATTGCACATGGTAAAAAATGTGATTAAAGGCTCTTTTCATATTTCAAAAGTTTTAGTTTTCGAGGGTAATAACTACGTATGTTGAAAAAAATGAAGATATTAGACAATTTTATGATTGCACAAGGTAAAGAATGTGATTAAAGGCTCTTTTCCTATGTCAAAAGTTTTAGTTTTCGAGGGTAATAGCTACGTATGTTGAAAAAGTGAAGATATTAGACTATTTTATGATTGCAAATGGTAAAGAATGTGATTAAAGGCTCTTTTCCTGTGTCAAAAGTTTTAGTTTTCGAGGGTAATTGCTACGTATGTTGAAAAAATGAAGATATTAGACTATTTTATAATTGCAAATGGTAAAGAATGTGATTAAGGGCTCTTTTCCTATTTCAAAAGTTTTAGTTTTCGAGGGTAATAGCTACGTATGTTGAAAAAATTAAGATATTAGACTATTTTATGATTGCACATGGTAAAGAATTTGATTAAATGCTCTTTTCCTATGTCAAAAGTTTTAGTTTTCGAGGGTAATAGCTACGTAAGTTGGAAAAATGAAGATATTAGACTATTTTATGATTGCACATGGTAAAGAATGAGCTTAAAGGCTCTTTTCCTATGTCAAAAATTTTAGTTTTCGAGGGTAATAGCTACGTATGTTGAAAAAATGAAGATGTTAGACTATTTTATGATTGCAAATGGTAAAGAATGTGATTAAAGGCTCTTTTCCTATTTCAAAGGTTTTAGTTTTGAGGGTAATAGCTACGGATGTTGAAAAAATGAAGATATTAGACTATTTTATGATTGCAAATGGTAAAGAATGTGATTAAAGGCTCTTTTCCTGTGTCAAAAGTTTAGTTTTTGAGGGTTATAGCTACATATGTTGAAAAAATGAAGATAATAGACTATTTTATGTATGCACATGGTAAAGAATGTGATTAAAGGCTCTATTCCTATTTCAAAAGTTTTAGTTTTCGAGGGTAATAGCTACGTATGTTGAAAAAATGAAGATATTGAACTATTTTATGATTGCAAATGGTAAAGAATGTGATTAAAGGCTCTTTTCCTATGTCAAAAGTTTTAGTTTTCGAGGGTAATAGCTACGTATGTTGAAAAAATGAAGATATTAGACTATTTTATGATTGCAAATGGTAAAGAATGTGCTTAAAGGCTCTTTTCCTATGTCAAAAGTTTTAGTTTTCGAGGGTAATAGCTACGTATGTTGAAAAAATGAATATATTAGACTATTTTATAGTTGCAAATGGTAAAGAATGTGATTAAAGGCTCTTTTCCTATTTCAAAAGTTTTAGTTTTCAAGGGTAATAGCTATGTTTTTTGAAAATGAAGTTATTAGACTATTTTATGATTGCACATGCTAAAGAATGTGTTTAAAGGCTCTTTTCCTATTTCAAAAGTTTTAGTTTTCGAGGGTAATAGCTACGTATGTTGAAAAAATGAAGAAATGAAGATATTAGACAATTTTATGATTGCAAATGGTAAAGAATGTGATTAAAGGCTCTTTTCCTATGTCAAAAGTTTTAGTTTTCGAGGGTAATAGCAACGTATGTAGAAAAAATGAAGATATTAGACTATTTTATGATTGCAAATGGTAAAGAATGTGATTAAAGGCTCTTTTCCTATTTCAAAAGTTTTAGTTTTCGAGGGTAATAGCTATATCTGTGGAAAAAATGAAGATATTAGACTTTTTATTATTGCACAGGGTAAAGAATGTGATTAAAGGCTCTTTTCCTATGTCAAAAGTTTTAGTTTTCGAGGGTAATAGCTACGTATGTTGAAAAAATGAAGATATTAGACTATTTTATGATTGCAAATGGTAAAGAATGTGATTAAAGGCTCTTTTCCTATTTAAAAAGTTTTAGTTTTCGAGGGTAATAGCTAGGTCTGTGGAAAAAATGAAGATATTAGACTATTTTATGATTGCACATGGTAAAGAATGTGATTAAAGGCTCTTTTCCTATTTCAAAAGTTTTAGTTTTCGAGGGTAATAGCTACGTATGTTGAAAAAATGAAGATATTAGACTATTTTATGATTGCAAATTTTAAAGAATGTGATTAAAGGCTCTTTTCCTATTTCAAAAGTTTTAGTTTTAGAGGGTAATAGCTACGTACGTTGAAAAAATGAAGATATTAGACTATTTTATGATTGCAAATGGTAAAGAATGTGATTAAAGGCTCTTTTCCTATTTCAAAAGTTTTAGTTTTTGAGGGTAATAGCTACGTATGTTGAAAAATGAAGATATTAGACTAATTTATTATTTCAAATGGTAAAGAATGTGATTAAAGGCTCTTTTCTTATTTCAAAAGTTTTAGTTTTCGAGGGTAATAGCTACGTTTGTCGAAAAAATGAAGATATTAAACAATTTTAGGATTGCACATGGTAAAGAATGTGATTAAAGGCTCTTTTCCTATGTCAAAAGTTTTAGTTTTCGAGGGTAATAGCTGCGTATGTTGAAAAAATGAAGATATTAGACAATTTTATGATTGCAAATGGTAAAGAATGTGAGTAAAGGCTCTTTTTCTATGTCAAAAGTTTTAGTTTTCGAGGGTAATAGCTACGTATGTTGAAAAAATGAAGATATTAGAATATTTTTTGATTGCTAATGGTAAAGAATGTGATTAAAGGCTCTTTTCCTATTTCGAAAGTTTTAGTTTTCGAGGGTAATAGCTACGTATGTTGAAAAAATGAAGATATTAGACTATTTTATGAATGCAAATGGTAAAGAATGTGATTAAAGGCTCTTTTCCTATGTCAAAAGTTTTAGTTTTCGAGGGCAATAGCTACGTATGTTGAAAAAATGAAGATATTAGACTATTTTATAATTGCAAATGGTAAAGAATGTGATTAAAGGCTCTTTTCCTATTTCAAAAGTTTTAGTTTTCGAGGGTAATAGCTACGTATGTTGAAAAAATGAAGATATTAGACTTTTTTATGATTGCACATGGTAAAAAATGTGATTAAAGGCTCTTTTCCTATTTCAAAAGTTTTAGTTTTCGAGGGTAAAAACTACGTATGTTGAAAAAATGAAGATATTAGACTATTTTATGATTGCACATGGTAAAGAATGTGATTAAAGGCTCTTTTCCTATGTCAAAAGTTTTAGTTTTCGAGGGTAATAGCAACGTATGTTGAAAAAATGAAGATATTAGACTATTTTATGATTGCAAATGGTAAAGAATGTGATTAAAGGCTCTTTTCCTATTTCAAAAGTTTTAGTTTTCGAGGGTAATAGTTATATCTGTGGAAAAAATGAAGATATTAGACTTTTTATTATTGCACAGGGTAAAGAATGTGATTAAAGGCTCTTTTCCTATGTCAAAAGTTTTAGTTTTCGAGGGTAATAGCTACGTATGTTGAAAAAATGAAGATATTAGACTATTTTATGATTGCAAATGGTAAAGAATGTGATTAAAGGCTCTTTTCCTATTTAAAAAGTTTTAGTTTTCGAGGTTAATAGCTAGGTCTGTGGAAAAAATGAAGATATTAGACTATTTTATGATTGCACATGGTAAAGAATGTGATTAAAGGCTCTTTTCCTATTTCAAAAGTTTTAGTTTTCGAGGGTAATAGCTACGTATGTTGAAAAAATGAAGATATTAGACTATTTTATGATTGCAAATATTAAAGAATGTGATTAAAGGCTCTTTTCCTATTTCAAAAGTTTTAGTTTTAGAGGGTAATAGCTACGTACGTTGAAAAAATGAAGATATTTGACTATTTTATGATTGCAAATGGTAAAGAATGTGATTAAAGGCTCTTTTCCTATTTCAAAAGTTTTAGTTTTTGAGGGTAATAGCTACGTATGTTGAAAAAATGAAGATATTAGACTATTTTATGATTGCAAATGGTAAAGAATGTGATTAAAGGCTCTTTTCCTATTTCAAAAGTTTTAGTTTTCGAGGGTAATAGCTACGTTTGTCGAAAAAATGAAGATATTAGACAATTTTAGGATTGCACATGGTAAAGAATGTGATTAAAGGCTCTTTTCCTATGTCAAAAGTTTTAGTTTTCGAGGGTAATAGCTGCGTATGTTGAAAAAATGAAGATATTAGACAATTTTATGATTGCAAATGGTAAAGAATGTGAGTAAAGGCTCTTTTCCTATGTCAAAAGTTTTAGTTTTCGAGGGTAATTGCTACGTATGTTGAAAAAATGAAGATATTAGAATATTTTATGATTGCTAATGGTAAAGAATGTGATTAAAGGCTCTTTTCCTATTTCGAAAGTTTTAGTTTTCGAGGGTAATAGCTACGTATGTTGAAAAAATGAAGATATTAGACTATTTTATGAATGCAAATGGTAAAGAATGTGATTAAAGGCTCTTTTCCTATGTCAAAAGTTTTAGTTTTCGAGGGTAATAGCTACGTATGTTGAAAAAATGAAGATATTAGACTATTTTATGATTGCAAATGGTAAAGAATGTGATTAAAGGCTCTTTTCCTATTTCAAAAGTTTTAGTTTTCGAGGGTAATAGCTACGTATGTTGAAAAAATGAAGATATTAGACTTTTTTATGATTGCACATGGTAAAGAATGTGATTAAAGGCTCTTTTCCTATTTCAAGAGTCTTAGTTTTCGAGGGTAATAATTACGTATGTTGAAAAAATGAAGATATTAGACAATTTTATGATTGCACAAGGTAAAGAATGTGATTAAAGGCTCTTTTCCTATGTCAAAAGTTTTAGTTTTCGAGGGTAATAGCTACGTATGTTGAAAAAGTGAAGATATTAGACTATTTTATGATTGCAAATGGTAAAGAATGTGATTAAAGGCTCTTTTCCTGTGTCAAAAGTTTTAGTTTTCGAGGGTAATTGCTACGTATGTTGAAAAAATGAAGATATTAGACTATTTCATAATTGCAAATGGTAAAGAATGTGATTAAGGGCTCTTTTCCTATTTCAAAAGTTTTAGTTTTCGAGGGTAATAGCTACGTATGTTGAAAAAATGAAGATATTAGACTATTTTATGATTGCACATGGTAAAGAATTTGATTAAATGCTCTTTTCCTATGTCAAAAGTTTTAGTTTTCGAGGGTAATAGCTACGTAAGTTGGAAAAATGAAGATATTAGACTATTTTATGATTGCACATGGTAAGAATGAGCTTAAAGTCTCTTTTCCTTTGTCAAAAATTTTAGTTTTCGAGGGTAATAGCTACGTATGTTGAAAAAATGAAGATGTTAGACTATTTTATGATTGCAAATGGTAAAGAATGTGATTAAAGGCTCTTTTCCTATTTCAAAGGTTTTAGTTTTGAGGGTAATAGCTACGGATGTTGAAAAAATGAAGATATTAGACTATTTTATGATTGCAAATGGTAAAGAATGTGATTAAAGGCTCTTTTCCTGTGTCAAAAGTTTTAGTTTTTGAGGGTAATAGCTACGTATGTTGAAAAAATGAAGAAATGAAGATATTAGACAATTTTATGATTGCAAATGGTAAAGAATGTGATTAAAGGCTCTTTTCCTATGTCAAAAGTTTTAGTTTTCGAGGGTAATAGCAACGTATGTTGAAAAAATGAAGATATTAGACTATTTTATAGTTGCAAATGGTAAAGAATGTGATTAAAGGCTCTTTTCCTATTTCAAAAGTTTTAGTTTTCAAGGGTAATAGCTATGTCTTTTGAAAAAATGAAGATATTAGACTATTTTATGATTGCACATGCTAAAGAATGTGTTTAAAGGCTCTTTTCCTATTTCAAAAGTTTTAGTTTTCGAGGGTAATAGCTACGTATGTTGAAAAAATGAAGAAATGAAGATATTAGACAATTTTATGATTGCAAATGGTAAAGTATGTGATTAAAGGCTCTTTTCCTATGTCAAAAGTTTTAGTTTTCGAGGGTAATAGCAACGTATGTTGAAAAAATGAAGATATTAGACTATTTTATGATTGCAAATGGTAAAGAATGTGATTAAAGGCTCTTTTCCTATTTCAAAAGTTTTAGTTTTCGAGGGTAATAGTTATATCTGTGGAAAAAATGAAGATATTAGACTTTTTATTATTGCACAGGGTAAAGAATGTGATTAAAGGCTCTTTTCCTATGTCAAAAGTTTTAGTTTTCGAGGGTAATAGCTACGTATGTTGAAAAAATGAAGATATTAGACTATTTTATGATTGCAAATGGTAAAGAATGTGATTAAAGGCTCTTTTCCTATTTAAAAAGTTTTAGTTTTCGAGGGTAATAGCTAGGTCTGTGGAAAAAATGAAGATATTAGACTATTTTATGATTGCACATGGTAAAGAATGTGATTAAAGGCTCTTTTCCTATTTCAAAAGTTTTAGTTTTCGAGGGTAATAGCTACGTATGTTGAAAAAATGAAGATATTAGACTATTTTATAATTGCAAATATTAAAGAATGTGCTTAAAGGCTCTTTTCCTATTTCAAAAGTTTTAGTTTTAGAGGGTAATAGCTACGTACGTTGAAAAAATGAAGATATTAGACTATTTTATGATTGCAAATGGTAAAGAATGTGATTAAAGGCTCTTTTCCTATTTCAAAAGTTTTAGTTTTTGAGGGTAATAGCTACGTATGTTGAAAAAATGAAGATATTAGACTATTTTATGATTGCAAATGGTAAAGAATGTGATTAAAGGCTCTTTTCCTATTTCAAAAGTTTTAGTTTTCGAGGGTAATAGCTACGTTTGTCGAAAAAATGAAGATATTAGACAATTTTAGGATTGCACATGGTAAAGAATGTGATTAAAGGCTCTTTTCCTATGTCAAAAATTTTAGTTTTCGAGGGTAATAGCTACGTATGTTGAAAAAATGAAGATATTAGACTATTTTATGATTGCAAATGGTAAAGAATGTGATTAAAGGCTCTTTTCCTGTGTCAAAAGTTTTAGTTTTTGAGGGTAATAGCTACGTATGTTGAAAAAATGAAGAAATGAAGATATTAGACAATTTTATGATTGCAAATGGTAAAGAATGTGATTAAAGGCTCTTTTCCTATGTCAAAAGTTTTAGTTTTCGAGGGTAATAGCAACGTATGTTGAAAAAATGAAGATATTAGACTATTTTATAGTTGCAAATGGTAAAGAATGTGATTAAAGTCTCTTTTCCTATTTCAAAAGTTTTAGTTTTCGAGGGTAATAGCTATGTCTTTTGAAAAAATGAAGATATTAGACTATTTTATGATTGCACATGCTAAAGAATGTGTTTAAAGGCTCTTTTCCTATTTCAAAAGTTTTAGTTTTCGAGGGTAATAGCTACGTATGTTGAAAAAATGAAGAAATGAAGATATTAGACAATTTTATGATTGCAAATGGTAAAGAAGGTGATTAAAGGCTCTTTTCCTATGTCAAAAGTTTTAGTTTTCGAGGGTAATAGCAACGTATGTTGAAAAAATGAAGATATTAGACTATTTTATGATTGCAAATGGTAAAGAATGTGATTAAAGGCTCTTTTCCTATTTCAAAAGTTTTAGTTTTCGAGGGTAATAGTTATATCTGTTGAAAAAATGAAGATATTAGACTTTTTATTATTGCACAGGGTAAAGAATGTGATTAAAGGCTCTTTTCCTATGTCAAAAGTTTTAGTTTTCGAGGGTAATAGCTACGTATGTTGAAAAAATGAAGATATTAGACTATTTTATGATTGCAAATGGTAAAGAATGTGATAAAAGGTTCTTTTCCTATTTAAAAAGTTTTAGTTTTCGAGGGTAATAGCTAGGTCTGTGGAAAAAATGAAGATATTAGACTATTTTATGATTGCACATGGTAAAGAATGTGATTAAAGGCTCTTTTCCTATTTCAAAAGTTTTAGTTTTCGAGGGTAATAGCTACGTATGTTGAAAAAATGAAGATATTAGACTATTTTATGATTGTAAATATTAAAGAATGTGATTAAAGGCTCTTTTCCTATGTCAAAAGTTTTAGTTTTAGAGGGTAATAGCTACGTACGTTGAAAAAATGAAGATATTAGACTATTTTATGATTGCAAATGGTAAAGAATGTGATTAAAGGCTCCTTTCCTATTTCAAAAGTTTTAGTTCTTGAGTGTAATTGCTACGTATGTTGAAAAAATGAAGATATTAGACTATTTTATGATTTCAAATGGTAAATAATGTGATTAAAGGCTCTTTTCCTATTTCAAAAGTTTTAGTTTTCGAGGGTAATAGCTACATTTGTCGAAAAAATGAAGATATTAGACAATTTTAGGATTGCACATGGTAAAGAATGTGATTAAAGGCTCTTTTCCTATGTCAAAAGTTTTAATTTTCGAGGGTAATAGCTGCGTATGTTGAAAAAATGAAGATATTAGACAATTTTATGATTGCAAATGGTAAAGAATGTGAGTAAAGGCTCTTTTCCTATGTCAAAAGTTTTAGTTTTCGAGGGTAATAGCTACGTATGTTGAAAAAATGAAGATATTAGAATATTTTTTGATTGCTAATGGTAAAGAATGTGATTAAAGGTTCTTTTCCTATTTCGAAAGTTTTAGTTTTCGAGGGTAATAGCTACGTATGTTGAAAAATGAAGATATTAGACTATTTTATGAATGCAAATGGCAAAGAATGTGATTAAAGGCTCTTTTCCTGTGTCAAAAGTTTTAGTTTTCGAGGGTAATAGCTACGTATGTTGAAAAAATGAAGATATTAGACTATTTTATGATTGCAAATGGTAAAGAATGTGATTAAAGGCTCTTTTCCTATTTCAAAAGTTTTAGTTTTCGAGGGTAATAGCTACGTATGTTGAAAAACTGAAGATATTAGACTTTTTTATGTTTGCACATGGTAAAAAATGTGATTAAAGGCTCTTTTCATATTTCAAAAGTTTTAGTTTTCGAGGGTAATAACTACGTATGTTGAAAAAAATGAAGATATTAGACTTTTTTATGATTGCACAAGGTAAAGAATGTGATTAAAGGCTCTTTTCCTATGTCAAAAGTTTTAGTTTTCGAGGGTAATAGCTACGTATGTTGAAAAAGTGAAGATATTAGACTATTTATGATTGCAAATGGTAAAGAATGTGATTAAAGGCTCTTTTCCTGTGTCAAAAGTTTTACTTTTCGAGGGTAATTGCTACGTATGTTGAAAAAATGAAGATATTAGACTATTTTATAATTGCAAATGGTAAAGAAGGTGATTAAGGGCTCTTTTCCTATGTCAAAAGTTTTAGTTTTCGAGGGTAATAGCTACGTAAGTTGGAAAAATGAAGATATTAGACTATTTTATGATTGCAAATGGTAAAGAATGTGATTAAAGGCTCTTTTCCTATGTCAAAAATTTTAGTTTTCGAGGGTAATAGCTACGTATGTTGAAAAAATGAAGATGTTAGACTATTTTATGATTGCAAATGGTAAAGAATGTGATTAAAGGCTCTTTTCCTATTTCAAAGGTTTTAGTTTTGAGGGTAATAGCTACGGATGTTGAAAAAATGAAGATATTAGACTATTTTATGATTGCAAATGGTAAAGAATGTGATTAAAGGCTCTTTTCCTGTGTCAAAAGTTTTAGTTTTTGAGGGTTATAGCTACATATGTTGAAAAAATGAAGATAATAGACTATTTTATGTATGCACATGGTAAAGAATGTGATTAAAGGCTCTATTCCTATTTCAAAAGTTTTAGTTTTCGAGGGTAATAGCTACGTATGTTGAAAAAAACGAAGATATTAGACTATTTTATGATTGCAAATGGTAAAGAATGTGATTAAAGGCTCTTTTCCTATGTCAAAAGTTTTAGTTTTCGAGGGTAATAGCTACGTATGTTGAAAAAATGAAGATATTAGACTATTTTATGATTGCAAATGGTAAAGAATGTGATTAAAGGCTCTTTTCCTATTTCAAAAGTTTTAGTTTTCGAGGGTAATAGCTACGTATGTTGAAAAAATGAATATATTAGACTATTTTATAGTTGCAAATGGTAAAGAATGTGATTAAAGGCTCTTTTCCTATTTCAAAAGTTTTAGTTTTCAAGGGTAATAGCTATGTCTTTTGAAAAAATGAAGATATTAGACTATTTTATGATTGCACATGCTAAAGAATGTGTTTAAAGGCTCTTTTCCTATTTCAAAAGTTTTAGTTTTCGAGGGTAATAGCTACGTATGTTGAAAAAATGAAGAAATGAAGATATTAGACAATTTTATGATTGCAAATGGTAAAGAATGTGATTAAAGGCTCTTTTCCTATGTCAAAAGTTTTAGTTTTCGAGGGTAATAGCAACGTATGTAGAAAAAATGAAGATATTAGACTATTTTATGATTGCAAATGGTAAAGAATGTGATTAAAGGCTCTTTTCCTATTTCAAAAGTTTTAGTTTTCGAGGGTAATAGCTATGTCTGTGGAAAAAATGAAGATATTAGACTTTTTATTATTGCACAGGGTAAAGAATGTGATTAAAGGCTCTTTTCCTATGTCAAAAGTTTTAGTTTTCGAGGGTAATAGCTACGTATGTTGAAAAAATGAAGATATTAGACTATTTTATGATTGCAAATGGTAAAGAATGTGATTAAAGGCTCTTTTCCTATTTAAAAAGTTTTAGTTTTCGAGGGTAATAGCTAGGTCTGTGGAAAAAATGAAGATATTAGACTATTTTATGATTGCACATGGTAAAGAATGTGATTAAAGGCTCTTTTCCTATTTCAAAAGTTTTAGTTTTCGAGGGTAATAGCTACGTATGTTGAAAAAATGAAGATATTAGACTATTTTATGATTGCAAATATTAAAGAATGTGATTAAAGGCTCTTTTCCTATTTCAAAAGTTTTAGTTTTCGAGGGTAATAGCTACGTACGTTGAAAAAATGAAGATATTAGACTATTTTATGATTGCAAATGGTAAAGAATGTGATTAAAGGCTCTTTTCCTATTTCAAAAGTTTTAGTTTTTGAGGGTAATAGCTACGTATGTTGAAAAAATGAAGATATTAGACTATTTTATGATTGCAAATGGTAAAGAATGTGATTAAAGGCTCTTTTCCTATTTCAAAAGTTTTAGTTTTCGAGGGTAATAGCTACGTTTGTCGAAAAAATGAAGATATTAGACAATTTTAGGATTGCACATGGTAAAGAATGTGATTAAAGGCTCTTTTCCTATGTCAAAAGTTTTAGTTTTCGAGGGTAATAGCTGCGTATGTTGAAAAAATGAAGATATTAGACAATTTTATGATTGCAAATGGTAAAGGATGTGAGTAAAGGCTCTTTTTCTATGTCAAAAGTTTTAGTTTTCGAGGGTAATAGCTACGTATGTTGAAAAAATGAAGATATTAGAATATTTTTTGATTGCTAATGGTAAAGAATGTGATTAAAGGCTCTTTTCCTATTTCGAAAGTTTTAGTTTTCGAGGGTAATAGCTACGTATGTTGAAAAAATGAAGATATTAGACTATTTTATAATTGCAAATGGTAAAGAATGTGATTAAAGGCTCTTTTCCTATTTCAAAAGTTTTAGTTTTCGAGGGTAATAGCTACGTATGTTGAAAAAATGAAGATATTAGACTTTTTTATGATTGCATATGGTAAAAAATGAGATTAAAGGCTCTTTTCCTATTTCAAAAGTTTTAGTTTTCGAGGGTAATAACTACGTATGTTGAAAAAATGAAGATATTAGACTATTTTATGATTGCACATGGTAAAGAATGTGATTAAAGGCTCTTTTCCTATTTCAAAAGTTTTAGTTTTCGAGGGTAATAGCTACGTATGTTGAAAAAATGAAGATATTAGACTATTTTATGATTGCAAATGGTAAAGAATGTGAATAAAGTCTCTTTTCCTATGTCAAATATTTTAGTTTTCGAGAGTAATAGATACGTATGTTGAAAAAATGAAGATATTAGACTATTTTATGATTGCAAATGGTAAAGAATGTGATTAAAGGCTTTTTTCCTATTTCAAAAGTTTTAGTTTTCGAGAGTAATAGCTACGTATGTTGAAAAAATGAAGATATTAGACTATTTTATGATTGCACATGGTAAAGAATGTGATTAAAGGCTCTTTTCCTATTTCAAAAGTTTTAGTTTTTGAGGGTAATAGCTACGTATGTTGAAAAAATGAAGATATTAGACTATTTTATGATTGAAAATGGTAAAGAATGTGATTAAAGGCTCTTTTCCTATGTCAAAAGTTTTAGTTTTTGAGGGTAATAGCTACGTATGTTGAAAAAATGAAGATATTAGACTATTTTATGATTGCAAATAGTAAAGAATGTGATTAAAGGCTCTTTTCCTATGTCAAAAGTTTTAGTTTTCGAGGGTAATAGCTACGTATGTTGAAAAAATGAAGATATTAGACTATTTTATGATTGCAAATGGCAAAGAATGTTATTAAAGACTCTTTTCCTATGTCAAAAGTTTTAGGTTTCGAGGGTAATAGCTACGTATGTTGAAAAAATGAAGATATTAGACTATTTTATGATTGCAAATCTTAAAGAATGTGATTAAAGGCTCTTTTCCTATTTCAAAAGTTTTAGTTTTCGAGGGTAATAGCTACGTATGTTGAAAAAATGAAGATATTACAGTATTTTATGATTGCAAATGGTAAAGAATGGGATTAAAGGCTCTTTTCCTATGTCAAAAGTTTTAGTTTTCGAGGGTAATAGCTACCTATGTTAAAAAAATGAAGATATTAGACTATTTTATGATTGCAAATGGTAAAGAATGTGATTAAAGGCTCTTTTCCTATGTCAAAAGTTTTAGTTTTCGAGGGTAATAGCTACGTATGTTGAAAAAATGAAGATATTAGACAATTTTATGATTGCACATGGTAAAGAATGTGATTAAAGGCTCTTTTCCTATGTCAAATATTTTAGTTTTCGAGGGTAATAGCTACGTATGTTGAAAAAATGAAGATATTAGACTATTTTATGATTGCAAATGGTAAAGAATGTGATTAAAGGCTCTTTTCCTATTTCAAAAGTTTTAGTTTTCGAGGGTAATAGCTACGTATGTTGAAAAAATGAAGATATTAGACTATTTTATGATTGCACATGGTAAAGAATGTGATTAAAGGCTCTTTTCCTATTTCAAAAGTTTTAGTTTTCGAGGGTAATAGCTACGTATGTTGAAAAAATGAAGATATTAGACTATTTTATGATTGCAAATGGTAAAGAATGTGATTAAAGGCTCTTTTCCTATGTCAAATATTTTAGTTTTCGAGGGTAATAGCTACGTATGTTGAAAAAATGAAGATATTAGACTATTTTATGATTGCAAATGGTAAAGAATGTGATTAAAGGCTTTTTTCCTTTTTCAAAAGTTTTAGTTTTCGAGAGTAATAGCTACGTATGTTGAAAAAATGAAGATATTAGACTATTTTATAATTGCACATGGTAAAGAATGTGATTAAAGGCTCTTTTCCTATTTCAAAAGTTTTAGTTTTCGAGGGTAATAGCTACGTATGGTGAAAAAATGAAGATATTAGACTATTTTATGATTGCACATGGTAAAGAATGTGATTAAAGGCTCTTTTCTTATTTCAAAAGTTTTAGTTTTCGAGGGTAATAGCTAGGTATGTTGAAAAAATGAAGATATTAGATTATTTTATGATTGCACATGGTAAAGAATATGATTAAATGCTCTTTTCCTATTTCAATAGTTTTAGTTTTCGAGGGTAATAGCTAGGTCTGTTGAAAAAATGAAGATATTAGACTATTATATGATTGCAAATGGTAAAGAATGTGATTGAAGGCTCTTTTCCTATTTCAAAAGTTTTAGTTTTCGAGGGTAATGGCTATGTCTGTTGAAAAAATGAAGATATTAGACTATTTTATGATTGCACATGCTAAAGAATGTGATTAAAGGCTCTTTTCCTATTTCAAAAGTTTTAGTTTTCGAGGGTAATAGCTACGTATGTTGAAAAAATGAAGATATTAGACAATTTTATGATTGCAAATGGTAAAGAATGTGATTAAAGGCTCCTTTCCTATGTCAAAAGTTTTAGTTTTCGAGGGTAATAGCTACGTATGTTGAAAAAATGAAGATATTAGACTATTTTATGATTGCAAATGGTAAAGAATGTGATTAAAGGCTCTTTTCCTATTTCAAAAGTTTTAGTTTTCGAGGGTAATAGCTACGTATGTTGAAAAAATGAAGATATTAGACAATTTTATGATTGCTCATGGTAAAGAATTTGATTAAAGGCTCTTTTCCTATTTCAAAAGTTTTAGTTTTCGAGGGTAATAGCTACGTATGTTGAAAAAATGAAGATATTAGACTATTATATGATTGCACATGGTAAAGAATCTGATTAAAGGCTCTTTTCCTATGTCAAAAGTTTTAGTTTTCGAGGGTAATAAATACGTATGTTGAAAAAAATGAAGATATTAGACTAGTTTATGATTGCAAATGGTAAAGAATGTGATTAAAGGCTCTTTTCCTATGTCAAAAGTTTTAGTTTTCGAGGGTAATAGCTACGTATGTTGAAAAAATGAAGATATTAGACTATTTTATGATTGCACATGATAAAGAATGTGATTAAAGGGTCTTTTCCTATTTCAAAAGTTTTAGTTTTCGAGGGTAATAGGTACGTATGTTGAAAAAATGAAGATATTAGACTATTTTATGATTGCACATGGTAAAGAATGTGATTAAAGGCTCTTTTCCTATTTCAAAAGTTCTAGTTTTCGAGGGTAATAGCTACGTATGTTGAAAAAAAGAAGATATTAGAATATTTTATGATTGCAAATGGTAAAGAATGTGATTAAAAGCTCTTTTCCTATGTCAAAAGTTTTAGTTTTCGAGGGTAATAGCTACGTATGTTGAAAAAATGAAGAAATTAGACTATTTTATGATTGCAAATGGTAAAGAATGTGATTAAAGGCTCTTTTCCTATTTCAAAAGTTTTAGTTTTCGAGGGCAATAGCTACTTATGTTGAAAAAATGAAGATATTAGACTATTTTATGATTGCAAATGGTAAAGAATGTGATTAAAGGCTCTTTTCCTATTTCAAAAGTTTTAGTTTTTGAGGGTAATAGCTACGTATGTTGAAAAAATGAAGATATTAGACAATTTTATGATTGCACATGGTAAAGAATGTGATTAAAGGCTCTTTTCCTATGTCAAAAGTTTTAGTTTTCGAGGGTAATAGCTACGTATGTTGAAAAAATGAAGATATTAGACTATTTTATGATTGCAAATGGTAAAGAATGTGATTAAAGGCCCTTTTCCTATGTCAAAAGTTTTAGTTTTCGAGGGTAATAGCTACGTATGTTGAAAAAATGAAGATATTAGACTATTTTATGATTGAAAATGGTAAAGAATGTGATTAAAGGCTCTTTTCCTATGTCAAAAGTTTTAGTTTTTGAGGGTAATAGCTACGTATGTTGAAAAAATGAAGATATTAGACTATTTTATGATTGCAAATAGTAAAGAATGTGATTAAAGGCTCTTTTCCTATGTCAAAAGTTTTAGTTTTCGAGGGTAATAGCTACGTATGTTGAAAAAATGAAGATATTAGACTATTTTATGATTGCAAATGGCAAAGAATGTTATTAAAGACTCTTTTCCTATGTCAAAAGTTTTAGGTTTCGAGGGTAATAGCTACGTATGTTGAAAAAATGAAGATATTAGACTATTTTATGATTGCAAATCTTAAAGAATGTGATTAAAGGCTCTTTTCCTATTTCAAAAGTTTTAGTTTTCGAGGGTAATAGCTACGTATGTTGAAAAAATGAAGATATTACAGTATTTTATGATTGCAAATGGTAAAGAATGGGATTAAAGGCTCTTTTCCTATGTCAAAAGTTTTAGTTTTCGAGGGTAATAGCTACCTATGTTAAAAAAATGAAGATATTAGACTATTTTATGATTGCAAATGGTAAAGAATGTGATTAAAGGCTCTTTTCCTATGTCAAAAGTTTTAGTTTTCGAGGGTAATAGCTACGTGTGTTGAAAAAATGAAGATATTAGACTATTTTATGATTGCAAATGGTAAAGAATGTGATTAAAGGCTCTTTTCCTATGTCAAAAGTTTTAGTTCTCGAGGGTATTAGCTACGTATGTTGAAAAAATGAAGATATTAGACTATTTTATGATTGCACATGGTAAAGAATGTGATTAAAGGCTCTTTTCCTATGTCAAAAGTTTTAGTTTTCGAGGGTAATAGCTGTGTATGTTGAAAAAATGAAGATATTAGACTATTTTATGATTGCAAATGGTAAAGAATGTGATTAAAGGCTCTTTTTCTATGTCAAAAGTTTAATTTCCGAGGGTAATAGCTACGTATGTTGAAAAAATGAAGATATTAGACTATTTTATGATTGCAAATGGTAAAGAATGTGATTAAAGGCTCTTTTCCTATGTCAAAAGTTTTGTTTTCGAGGGTAATAGCTACGTATGTTGAAAAAATGAAGATATTAGACTATTTTATGATTGCAAATGGTAAAGAATGTGATTAAAGGCTCTTTTCCTATGTCAAAAGTTTTAGTTTTCGAGGGTAATAGCTACGTATGCTGAAAAAATGAAGATATTAGACTATTTTATGATTGCAAATGGTAAAGAATGTTATTAAAGGCTCTTTTCCTATGTCAAAAGTTTTAAGTTTCGAGGTTAATAGCTACGTATGTTGAAAAAATGAAGATATTAGACTATTTTATGATTGTAAATGGTAAAGAATGTGATTAATGGCTCTTTTCCTATTTCAAAAGTTTTAGTTTTCGAGGGTAATAGCTACGTATGTTGAAAAAATGAAGATATTACAGTATTTTATGATTGCAAATGGTAAAGAATGGGACTAAAGGCTCTTTTCCTATGTCAAAAGTTTTGTTTTCGAGGGTAATAGCTACCTATGTTGAAAAAATGAAGATATTAGACTATTTTATGATTGCAAAGGGTAAAGAATGTGATTAAAGGCTCTTTTCCTATGTCAAAAGTTTTAGTTTTCGAGGGTAATAGCTACGTATGTTGAAAAAATGAAGATATTAGACTATTTTATGATTGCAAATGGTAAAGAATGTGATTAAAGGCTCTTTTCCTATGTCAAAAGTTTTAGTTCTCGAGGGTAATAGGTACGTATGTTGAAAAAATGAAGATATTAGACTATTTTATGATTGCACATGGTAAAGAGTGTGATTAAAGGCTCTTTTCCTATGTCAAAAGTTTTAGTTTTCGAGGATAATAGCTACGTATGTTGAAAAAATGAAGATATTAGACTATTTTATGATTGCAAATGGTAAAGAATGTGATTAAAGGCTCTTTTCCTATGTCAAAAGTTTTAGTTTTCGAGGGTAATAGCTACGTATGTTGAAAATATGAAGATATTAGACTATTTTATGATTGCAAATGGTAAATAATGTGATTAAAGGCTCTTTTCCTATGTCAAAAGTTTTTGTTTTCGAGGGTAATAGCTACGTATGTTGAAAAAATGAAGATATTAGACTATTTTATGATTGCAAATGTTAAAGAATGTGATTAAAGGCTCTTTTCCTATGTCAAAAGTTTTAGTTTTCGAGGGTAATAGCTACGTATGCTGAAAAAATGAAGATATTAGACTATTTTATGATTGCACATGGTAAAGAATGTGATTAAAGGCTCTTTTTCTATTTCAAAAGTTTTAGTTTTCGAGGGTAATAGCTACGTATGTTGAAAAAATTAAGATATTAGACAATTTATGATTCAAATGGTAAAGAATGTGATTAAAGGCTCTTTTTCTATTTCAAAAGTTTTAGTTTTCGAGGGTAATAGCTACGTATGTTGAAAAAATTAAGATATTAGACAATTTTATGATTCAAATGGTAAAGAATGTGATTAAAGGCTCTTTTTCTATTTCAAAAGTTTTAGTTTTCGAGGGTAATAGCTAAGTATGTTGAAAAAATGAAGATATTAAACAATTTTATGATTGCACATGGTAAAGAATGTGATTAAAGGCTCTTTTCCTATGTCAAAAGTTTTAGTTTTCGAGGGTAATAGCTACGTATGTTGAAAAAATGAAGATATTAGACTATTTTATGATTGCACATGGTAAAGAATGTGATTAAAGGCTCTTTTTCTATTTCAAAAGTTTTAGTTTTCGAGGGTAATAGCTACGTATGTTGAAAAAATTAAGATATTAGACAATTTTATGATTCAAATGGTAAAGAATGTAATTAAAGGTTCTTTTTCTATTTCAAAAGTTTTAGTTTTCGAGGGTAATAGCTACGTATGTTGAAAAAATGAAGATATTAGACAATTTTATGATTGCAAATGGTAAAGAATGTGATTAAAGGCTCTTTTCCTATGTCAAAAGTTTTAGTTTTCGAGGGTAATAGCTACGTATGTTGAAAAAATGAAGATATTAGACTATTTTATGATTGCACATGGTAAAGAATGCGATTAAAGGCTCTTTTTCTATTTCAAAAGTTTTAGTTTTCGAGGGTAATAGCTACGTATGTTGAAAAAATGAAGATATTAGACAATTTTATGATTGCAAATGGTAAAGAATGTGATTAAAGGCTCTTTTCCTATGTCAAAAGTTTTAGTTTTCGAGGGTAATAGCTACGTATGTTGATAAAATGAAGATATTAGACTATTTTATGATTGCAAATGGTAAAGAATGTGATTAAAGGCTCTTTTCCTATTTCAAAGGTTTTAGTTTTCAAGGGAAATAGCTACGTATGTTGAAAAAATGAAGATATTATAGTATTTTATGATTGCAAATGGTAAAGAATGTGATTAAAGGCTCTTTCCCTATGTCAAAAGTTTTAGTTTTCGAGGGTAATAGCTACGTATGTTGAAAAAATGAAGATATTAGACTATTTTATGATTGCAAATGGTAAAGAATGTGATTAAAGGCTCTTTTCCTATGTCAAAAGTTTTAGTTTTCGAGGGTAATAGCTACGTATGTAAAAAAAATGAAGATATTAGACTATTTTATGAATGCAAATGGTAAAGAATGTGATTAAAGGCTCTTTTCCTATGTCAAAAGTTTTAGTTTTCGAGGGTAATAGCTACGTATGTTGAAAAAATGAAGATATTAGACTATTTTATGATTGCAAATGGTAAAGAATGTGATTAAAGGCTCATTTCCTATTTCAAAAGTTTTAGTTTTCGAGGGGTAATAACTACGTATGTTGAAAAAATGAAGATATTAGACTATTTTATGATTGCACATGGTAAAGAATGTGATTAAAGGCTCTTTTCCTATTTCAAAAGTTTTAGTTTTCGAGGGTAATAGCTATGTATGTTGAAAAAATGAAGATATTAGACTATTTTATGATTGCAAATGGTAAAGAATGTGATTAAAGGCTCTTTTCCTATGTCAAAAGTTTTAGTTTTCGAGGGTAATAGCTACGTATGTTGAAAAAATGAAGATATTAGACTATTTTATGATTGCAAATGGTAAAGAATGTGATTAAAGGCTGTTTTCCTATGTCAAACGTTTTAGTTTTCGATGGTAATAGCTACGTATGTTGAAAAAATGAAGATATTAGACTATTTTATGATTACAAATGGTAAAGAATGTGATTAAAGGCTCTTTTCCTATGTCAAAAGTTTTAGTTTTCGAGGGTAATAGCTATGTATGTTGAAAAAATGAAGATATTAGACTATTTTATGATTGCACATGGTAAAGAATGTGATTAAAGGCTCTTTTCCTATTTCAAAAGTTTTAGTTTTCGAGGATAATAGCTACGTATGGTGAAAAAATGAAGATATTAGACTATTTTATGATTGCACATGGTAAAGAATGTGATTAAAGGCTCTTTTCTTATTTCGAAAGTTTTAGTTTTCGAGGGTAATAGCTAGGTATGTTGAAAAAATGAAGATATTAGACTATTTATGATTGCACATGGTAAAGAATATGATTAACGGCTCTTTTCCTATTTCAAGAGTTTTAGTTTTCGAGGGTAATAGCTAGGTCTGTTGAAAAAATGAAGATATTAGACTATTATATGATTGCAAATGGTAAAGAATGTGATTGAAGGCTCTTTTCCTATTTCAAAAGTTTTAGTTTTCGAGGGTAATAGCTATGTCTGTTGAAAAAATGAAGATATTAGACTATTTTATGATTGCACATGCTAAAGAATGTGATTAAAGGCTCTTTTCCTATTTCAAAAGTTTTAGTTTTCGAGGGTAATAGCTACGTGTGTTGAAAAAATGAAGATATTAGACAATTTTATGATTGCAAATGGTAAAGAATGTGATTAAAGGCTCCTTTCCTATGTCAAAAGTTTTAGTTTTCGAGGGTAATAGCTACGTATGTTGAAAAAATGAAGATATTAGACTATTTTATGATTGCAAATGGTAAAGAATGTGATTAAAGGCTCTTTTCCTATTTCAAAAGTTTTAGTTTTCGAGGGTAATAGCTACGTATGTTGAAAAAATGAAGATATTAGACAATTTTATGATTGCTCATGGTAAAGAATGTCATTAAAGGCTCTTTTCCTATGTCAAAAGTTTTAGTTTTTGAGGGTAATAGCTACGTATGTTCAAAAAATGAAGATATTAGACTATTTTATAAATGCAAATGGTAAAGAATGTGATTAAAGGCCCTTTTCCTATGTCAAAAGTTTTAGTTTTCGAGGGTAATAGCTACGTATGTTGAAAAAATGAAGATATTAGACTATTATATGATTGCACATGGTAAAGAATGTGATTAAAGGCTCTTTTCCTATGTCAAAAGTTTTAGTTTTCGAGGGTAATAAATACGTATGTTGAAAAAAATGAAGATATTAGACTAGTTTATGATTGAAAATGGTAAAGAATGTGATTAAAGGCTCTTTTCCTATGTCAAAAGTTTTAGTTTTCGAGGGTAATAGCTACTTATGTTGAAAAAATGAAGATATTAGACTATTTTATGATTGCAAATGGTAAAGCATGTGATTAAAGGCTCTTTTCCTATGTCAAAAGTTTTAGTTTTCGAGGGTAATAGCTACGTATGTTGAAAAAATGAAGATATTAGACTATTTTATGATTGCACATGATAAAGAATGTGATTAAAGGCTCTTTCCTATTTCAAAAGTTTTAGTTTTCGAGGGTAATAGCTACGTATGTTGAAAAAATGAAGATATTAGACTATTTTATGATTGCACAAGGTAAAGAATGTGATTAAAGGCTCTTTTCCTATTTCAAAAGTTCTAGTTTTCGAGGGTAATAGCTACGTATGTTGAAAAAATGAAGATATTAGACTATTTTATGATTGCAAATGGTAAAGAATGTGATTAAAAGCTCTTTTCCTATGTCAAAAGTTTTAGTTTTCGAGGGTAATAGCTACGTATGTTGAAAAAATGAAGATATTAGACTATTTTATGAGTGCAAATGGTAAAGAATGTGATTAAAGGCTCTTTTCCTATTTCAAAAGTTTTAGTTTTCGAGGGCAATAGCTACTTATGTTGAAAAAATGAAGATATTAGACTATTTTATGATTGCAAATGGTAAAGAATGTGATTAAAGGCTCTTTTCCTATTTCAAAAGTTTTAGTTTTTGTGGGTAATAGCTACGTATGTTGAAAAAATGAAGATATTAGACAATTTTATGATTGCACATGGTAAAGAATGTGATTAAAGGCTCTTTTCCTATGTCAAAAGTTTTAGTTTTCGAGGGTAATAGCTACGTATGTTGAAAAAATGAAGATATTAGACTATTTTATGATTGCAAATGGTAAAGAATGTGATTAAAGGCCCTTTTTCTATGTCAAAAGTTTTAGTTTTCGAGGTTAATAGCTACGTATGTTGAAAAAATGAAGATATTAGACTATTTTATGA
>NW_027063598.1:23863-56778 GCF_032884065.1 Artemia franciscana
TATTTTATGATTACAAATGGTAAAGAATGTGATTAAAGGCTCTTTTCCTATGTCAAAAGTTTTAGTTTTCGAGGGTAATAGCTATGTATGTTGAAAAAATGAAGATATTAGACTATTTTATGATTGCACATGGTAAAGAATGTGATTAAAGGCTCTTTTCCTATTTCAAAAGTTTTAGTTTTCGAGGATAATAGCTACGTATGGTGAAAAAATGAAGATATTAGACTATTTTATGATTGCACATGGTAAAGAATGTGATTAAAGGCTCTTTTCTTATTTCGAAAGTTTTAGTTTTCGAGGGTAATAGCTAGGTATGTTGAAAAAATGAAGATATTAGACTATTTTATGATTGCACATGGTAAAGAATATGATTAACGGCTCTTTTCCTATTTCAAGAGTTTTAGTTTTCGAGGGTAATAGCTAGGTCTGTTGAAAAAATGAAGATATTAGACTATTATATGATTGCAAATGGTAAAGAATGTGATTAAAGGCTCTTTTCCTATTTCAAAAGTTTTAGTTTTCGAGGGTAATAGCTATGTCTGTTGAAAAAATGAAGATATTAGACTATTTTATGATTGCACATGCTAAAGAATGTGATTAAAGGCTCTTTTCCTATTTCAAAAGTTTTAGTTTTCGAGGGTAATAGCTACGTGTGTTGAAAAAATGAAGATATTAGACAATTTTATGATTGCAAATGGTAAAGAATGTGATTAAAGGCTCCTTTCCTATGTCAAAAGTTTTAGTTTTCGAGGGTAATAGCTACGTATGTTGAAAAAATGAAGATATTAGACTATTTTATGATTGCAAATGGTAAAGAATGTGATTAAAGGCTCTTTTCCTATTTCAAAAGTTTTAGTTTTTGAGGGTAATAGCTACTTATGTTGAAAAAATGAAGATATTAGACAATTTTATGATTGCTCATGGTAAAGAATGTCATTAAAGGCTCTTTTCCTATGTCAAAAGTTTTAGTTTTTGAGGGTAATAGCTACGTATGTTCAAAAAATGAAGATATTAGACTATTTTATAAATGCAAATGGTAAAGAATGTGATTAAAGGCCCTTTTCCTATGTCAAAAGTTTTAGTTTTCGAGGGTAATAGCTACGTATGTTGAAAAAATGAAGATATTAGACTATTATATGATTGCACATGGTAAAGAATGTGATTAAAGGCTCTTTTCCTATGTCAAAAGTTTTAGTTTTCGAGGGTAATAAATACGTATGTTGAAAAAAATGAAGATATTAGACTAGTTTATGATTGAAAATGGTAAAGAATGTGATTAAAGGCTCTTTTCCTATGTCAAAAGTTTTAGTTTTCGAGGGTAATAGCTACTTATGTTGAAAAAATGAAGATATTAGACTATTTTATGATTGCAAATGGTAAAGCATGTGATTAAAGACTCTTTTCCTATGTCAAAAGTTTTAGTTTTTGAGGGTAATAGCTACGTATGTTGAAAAAATGAAGATATTAGACTATTTTATGATTGCACATGATAAAGAATGTGATTAAAGGCTCTTTCCTATTTCAAAAGTTTTAGTTTTCGAGGGTAATAGCTACGTATGTTGAAAAAATGAAGATATTAGACTATTTTATGATTGCACAAGGTAAAGAATGTGATTAAAGGCTCTTTTCCTATTTCAAAAGTTCTAGTTTTCGAGGGTAATAGCTACGTATGTTGAAAAAATGAAGATATTAGACTATTTTATGATTGCAAATGGTAAAGAATGTGATTAAAAGCTCTTTTCCTATGTCAAAAGTTTTAGTTTTCGAGGGTAATAGCTACGTATGTTGAAAAAATGAAGATATTAGACTATTTTATGAGTGCAAATGGTAAAGAATGTGATTAAAGGCTCTTTTCCTATTTCAAAAGTTTTAGTTTTCGAGGGCAATAGCTACTTATGTTGAAAAAATGAAGATATTAGACTATTTTATGATTGCAAATGGTAAAGAATGTGATTAAAGGCTCTTTTCCTATTTCAAAAGTTTTAGTTTTTGTGGGTAATAGCTACGTATGTTGAAAAAATGAAGATATTAGACAATTTTATGATTGCACATGGTAAAGAATGTGATTAAAGGCTCTTTTCCTATGTCAAAAGTTTTAGTTTTCGAGGGTAATAGCTACGTATGTTGAAAAAATGAAGATATTAGACTATTTTATGATTGCAAATGGTAAAGAATGTGATTAAAGGCCCTTTTTCTATGTCAAAAGTTTTAGTTTTCGAGGTTAATAGCTACGTATGTTGAAAAAATGAAGATATTAGACTATTTTATGATTGCAAATGGTAAAGAATGTGATTAAAGGCTCTTTTCCTATGTCAAAAGTTTTAGTTTTCGAGGGTAATAGCTACGTATGTTGAAAAAATGAAGATATTAGACTATTTTATGATTGCAAATGGTAAAGAATGTGATTAAAGGCTCTGTTCCTATGTCAAAAGTTTTATTTCTCGAGGGTAATAGCTACGTATGTTGAAAAAATGAAGATATTAGACTATTTTATGATTGCACATGGTAAAGAGTGTGATTAAAGGCTCTTTTCCTATGTCAAAAGTTTTAGTTTTCGAGGGTAATAGCTAAGTATATTGAAAAAATGAAGATATTAGACTATTTTATGATTGCAAATGGTAAAGAATGTGATTAAAGGCTCTTTTCCTATGTCAAAAGTTTTAGTTTTCGAGGGTAAAGCTACGTATGTTGAAAAAATGAAGATATTAGACTATTTTATGATTGCAAATGGTAAAGAATGTGATTAAAGGCTCTTTTCCTATGTCAAAAGTTTTTGTTTTCGAGGGTAATAGCTACGTATGTTGAAAAAATTAAGATATTAGACTATTTTATGATTGCAAATGGTAAAGAATGTGATTAAAGGCTCTTTTCCTATTTCAAAAGTTTTAGTTTTTGTGGGTAATAGCTACGTATGTTGAAAAAATGAAGATATTAGACAATTTTATGATTGCACATGGTAAAGAATGTGATTAAAGGCTCTTTTCCTATGTCAAAAGTTTTAGTTTTCGAGGGTAATAGCTACGTATGTTGAAAAAATGAAGATATTAGACTATTTTATGATTGCAAATGGTAAAGAATGTGATTAAAGGCTCTTTTCCTATGTCAAAAGTTTTAGTTTTCGAGTGTAATAGCTACGTATGTTGAAAAAATGAACATATTAGACTATTTTATGATTCAAATGGTAAAGATTGTGATTAAAGGCTCTTTTCCTATGTCAAAAGTTTTAGTTTTCGAGGATAATAGCTACGTATGTTGAAAAAATGAAGATATTCGACTATTTTACGATTGCAAATGGTAAAAAATGTGATTAAAGGCTCTTTTCCTATGTCAAAAGTTTTAATTTTCGAGGGTAATAGCTACGTATGTTGAAAAAAGAAGATATTAGACTATTTTATGATTGCAAATGGTAAAGAATGTGATTAAAGGCTCTTTTCCTATTTCAAAAGTTTTAGTTTTCGAGGGTAATAGCTACGTATGTTGAAAAAATGAAGATATTAGACTTTTTTATGATTGCACATGGTAAAGAATGTGATTAAAGGCTCTTTTCCTATTTCAAAAGTTTTAGTTTTCGAGGGTAATAACTACGTATGTTGAAAAAATGAAGATATTAGACTATTTTATGATTGCACATGGTAAAGAATGTGATTAAAGGCTCTTTTCCTATGTCAAAAGTTTTAGTTTTCGAGGGTAATAGCTACGTATGTTGAAAAAATGAAGATATTAGACTATTTTATGATTGCAAATGGTAAAGAATGTGATTAAAGGCTCTTTTCCTATGTCAAAAGTTTTAGTTTTCGAGGGTAATAGCTACGTATGTTGAAAAAATGAAGATATTAGACTATTTTATGATTGCAAATGGTAAAGAATGTGATTAAAGGCTCTTTTCCTATGTCAAAAGTTTTAGTTTTCGAGGGTAATAGCTACGTATGTTGAAAAAATGAAGATATTAGACTATTTTATGATTGCAAATGGTAAAGAATGTGATTAAAGGCTCTTTTCCTATGTCAAAAGTTTTAGCTTTCGAGGGTAATAGCTACGTATGTTGAAAAAATGAAGATATTAGACATTTTATGATTGCTCATGGTAAAGAATGTCATTAAAGGCTCTTTTCCTATGTCAAAAGTTTTAGTTTTCGAGGGTAATAGCTACGTATGTTGAAAAAATGAAGATATTAGACTATTTTATGATTGCAAATGGTAAAGAATGTGATTAAAGGCTCTTTTCCTATGTCAAAAGTTTTAGTTTTCGAGGGTAATAGCTACGTATGTTGAAAAAATGAAGATATTAGACTATTTTATGATTGCACATGGTAAAGAATGTGATTAAAGGCTCTTTTCCTATGTCAAAAGTTTTAGTTTTCGAGGGTAATAAATACGTATGTTGAAAAAATGAAGATATTAGACTATTTTATGATTGCAAATGGTAAAGAATGTGATTAAAGGCTCTTTTCCTATGTCAAAAGTTTTAGTTTTCGAGGGTAATAGCTACGTATGTTGAAAAAATGAAGATATTAGACTATTTTATGATTGCAAATGGTAAAGAATGTGATTAAAGGCTCTTTTCCTATGTCAAAAGTTTTAGTTTTCGAGGGTAATAGCTACGTATGTTGAAAAAATGAAGATATTAGACTATTTTATGATTGCACATGGTAAAGAATGTGATTAAAGGCTCTTTTCCTATTTCAAAAGTTTTAGTTTTCGAGGGTAATAGCTACGTATGTTGAAAAAATGAAGATATTAGACTATTTTATGATTGCACAAGGTAAAGAATGTGATTAAAGGCTCTTTTCCTATTTCAAAAGTTTTAGTTTTCGAGGGTAATAGCTACGTATGTTGAAAAAATGAAGATATTAGACTATTTTATGATTGCAAATGGTAAAGAATGTGATTAAAGGCTCTTTTCCTATGTCAAAAGTTTTAGTTTTCGAGGGTAATAGCTACGTATGTTGAAAAAATGAAGATATTAGACTATTTTATGATGCAAATGGTAAAGAATGTGATTAAAGGCTCTTTTCCTATTTCAAAAGTTTTAGTTTTCGAGGGCAATAGCTACGTATGTTGAAAAAATGAAGATATTAGACTATTTTATGATTGCAAATGGTAAAGAATGTGATTAAAGGCTCTTTTCCTATTTCAAAAGTTTTAGTTTTCGAGGGTAATAGCTACGTATGTTGAAAAAATGAAGATATTAGACAATTTTATGATTGCACATGGTAAAGAATGTGATTAAAGGCTCTTTTCCTATGTCAAAAGTTTTAGTTTTCGAGGGTAATAGCTACGTATGTTGAAAAAATGAAGATATTAGACTATTTTATGATTGCAAATGGTAAAGAATGTGATTAAAGGCTCTTTTCCTATGTCAAAAGTTTTAGTTTTCGAGGGTAATAGCTACGTATGTTGAAAAAATGAAGATATTAGACTATTTTATGATTGCAAATGGTAAAGAATGTGATTAAAGGCTCTTTTCCTATGTCAAAAGTTTTAGTTTTCGAGGGTAATAGCTACGTATGTTGAAAAAATGAAGATATTAGACTATTTTATGATTGCAAATGGTAAAGAATGTGATTAAAGGCTCTTTTCCTATGTCAAAAGTTTTAGTTTCTCGAGGGTAATAGCTACGTATGTTGAAAAAATGAAGATATTAGACTATTTTATGATTGCACATGGTAAAGAATGTGATTAAAGGCTCTTTTCCTATGTCAAAAGTTTTAGTTTTCGAGGGTAATAGCTACGTATATTGAAAAAATGAAGATATTAGACTATTTTATGATTGCAAATGGTAAAGAATGTGATTAAAGGCTCTTTTCCTATGTCAAAAGTTTTAGTTTTCGAGGGTAATAGCTACGTATATTGAAAAAATGAAGATATTAGACTATTTTATGATTGCACATGGTAAATAGTTTGATTAAAGGCTCTTTTCCTATGTCAGAAGTTTTAGTTTTCGAGGGTAATACCTACGTATGTTGAAAAAAATGAAGATATTAGACTATTTTATGATTGCAAATGGTAAAGAATGTGATTAACGGCTCTTTTCCTATGTAAAAAGTTTTAGTTTTCGAGGGTAATAGCTACGTATGTTGAAAAAATGAAGATATTAGACTATTTTATGATTGCAAATGGTAAAGAATGTGATTAAAGGCTCTTTTCCTATGTCAAAAGTTTTAGTTTTCGAGGGTAATAGCTACGTAAGTTGAGAAAATGAAGATATTAGACTATTTTATGATTGCAAATGGTAAAGAATGTGATTAAAGGCTCTTTTCCTATGTCAAAAGTTTTAGTTTTCGAGGGTAATAGCTACGTATGTTGAAAAAATGAAGATATTAGATTATTTTATGATTGCAAATGGTAAAGAATGTGATTAAAGGCTCTTTTCCTATGTCAAAAGTTTTAGTTTTCGAGGGTAATAGCTACGTAAGTTGAAAAAATGAAGATATTAGACTATTTTATGATTGCAAATGGTAAAGAATGTGATTAAAGGCTCTTTTCCTATGTCAAAAGTTTTAGTTTTCGAGGGTAATAGCTACGTATACTGAAAAAATGAAGATAGTAGACTATTTTATGATTGCAAATGGTAAAGAATGTGATTAAAGGCTCTTTTCCTATTTCAAAAGTTTTAGTTTTCGAGGGTAATAAATACGTATGTTGAAAAAATGAAGATATTAGACTAGTTTATGATTGCAAATGGTAAAGAATGTGATTAAAGGCTCTTTTCCTATGTCAAAAGTTTTAGTTTTCGAGGGTAATAGCTACGTATGTTGAAAAAATGAAGATATTAGACTATTTTATGATTGCACATGGTAAAGAATGTGATTAAAGGCTCTTTTCCTATTTCAAAAGTTTTAGTTTTCGAGGGATAAGAGCTACGTATGTTCAAAAAATGAAGATATTAGACTTTTATGATTGCACATGGTAAAGAATGTGATTAAAGGCTCTTTTCCTATTTCAAAAGTTTTAGTTTTCGAGGGTAATAGCTACGTATGTTGAAAAAATGAAGATATTAGACTATTTTATGATTGCATATGGTAAAGAATGTGATTAAAGGCTCTTTTCCTATTTCAAAAGTCTTAGTTTTCGAGGGTAATAGCTACGTATGTTGAAATAATGAAGATGTTAGACTATTTTATGATTGCACATGGTAAAGAATGTGATTAAAGGCTCTTTTCCTATTTCAAAAGTTTTAGTTTTCGATGGTAATGGCTACGTATGTTGAAAAAATGAAGATATTAGACTATTTTATGATTGCAAATGGTAAAGAATGTTATTAAAGGCTCTTTTCCTATTTCAAAAGTTTTAGTTTTCGAGGGTAATAGCTACGTATGTTGAAAAAATGAAGATATTAGACTATTTTATGATTGCAAATGGTAAAGAATATGATTAAAGGCTCTTTTCCTATTTCAAAAGTTTTAGTTTTCGAGGGTAATAGCTACGTATGTTGAAAAAATGAAAATATTAGACAATTTTATGATTGCTCATGGTAAAGAATGTGATTAAAGGCTCTTTTCCTATGTCAAAAGTTTTAGTTTTCGAGGGTAATAGCTACGTATGTTGAAAAAATGAAGATATTAGACTATTTTATGATTGCAAATGGTAAAGAATGTGATTAAAGGCTCTTTTCCTATGTCAAAAGTTTTAGTTTTCGAGGGTAATAGCTACAACATATGTTGAAAAAATGAAGATATTAGACTATTTTATAAATGCAAATGGTAAAGAATGTGATTAAAGGCTCTTTTCCTATGTCAAAAGTTTTAGTTCTCGAGGGTAATAGCTACGTATATTGAAAAAATGAAGATATTAGACTATTTTATGATTGCAAATGGTAAAGAATGTGATTAACGGCTCTTTTCCTATGTAAAAAGTTTTAGTTTTCGAGGGTAATAGCTACGTATGTTGAAAAAATGAAGATATTAGACTATTTTATGATTGCAAATGGTAAAGAATGTGATTAAAGGCTCTTTTCCTATGTCAAAAGTTTTAGTTTTCGAGGGTAATAGCTACGTAAGTTGAAAAAATGAAGATATTAGACTATTTTATGATTGCAAATGGTAAAGAATGTGATTAAAGGCTCTTTTCCTATGTCAAAAGTTTTAGTTCTTGAGGGTAATAGCTACGTATGTTGAAAAAATGAAGATATTAAATTATTTTATGATTGCAAATGGTAAAGAATGTGATTAAAGGCTCTTTTCCTATGTCAAAAGTTTTAGTTTTCGAGGGTAATAGCTACGTAAGTTGAAAAAATGAAGATATTAGACTATTTTATGATTGCAAATGGTAAAGAATGTGATTAAAGGCTCTTTTCCTATGTCAAAAGTTTTAGTTTTCGAGGGTAATAGCTACGTATGCTGAAAAAACGAAGATAGTAGACTATTTTATGATTGCAAATGGTAAAGAATGGGATTAAAGGCTCTTTTCCTATTTCAAAAGTTTTAGTTTTCGAGGGTAATAAATACGTATGTTGAAAAAATGAAGATATTAGACTAGTTTATGATTGCAAATGGTAAAGAATGTGATTAAAGGCTCTTTTCCTAAGTCAAAAGTTTTAGTTTTCGAGGGTAATAGCTACGTATGTTGAAAAAATGAAGATATTAGACTATTTTATGATTGCACATGGTAAAGAATGTGATTAAAGGCTCTTTTCCTATTTCAAAAGTTTTAGTTTTCGAGGGTAATAGCTATGTCTGTTTAAAAAATGAAGATATTAGACTTTTTATGATTGCACATGGTAAAGAATGTGATTAAAGGCTCTTTTTCAATTTCAAAAGTTTTAGTTTTCGGGGATAAGAGCTACGTATGTTCAAAAAATGAAGATATTAGACTATTTTATGATTGCACATTATAAAGAATGTGACTAAAGGCTCTTTTCCTATTTCAAAAGTTTTAGTTTTCGAGGGTAATACCTACGTATGTTGAAAAAAATGAAGATATTAGACTATTTTATGATTGCAAATGGTAAAGAATGTGATTAACGGCTCTTTTCCTATGTAAAAAGTTTTAGTTTTCGAGGGTAATAGCTACGTATGTTGAAAAAATGAAGATATTAGACTATTTTATGATTGCAAATGGTAAAGAATGTGATTAAAGGCTCTTTTCCTATGTCAAAAGTTTTAGTTTTCGAGGGTAATAGCTACGTAAGTTGAGAAAATGAAGATATTAGACTATTTTATGATTGCAAATGGTAAAGAATGTGATTAAAGGCTCTTTTCCTATGTCAAAAGTTTTAGTTTTCGAGGGTAATAGCTACGTATGTTGAAAAAATGAAGATATTAGATTATTTTATGATTGCAAATGGTAAAGAATGTGATTAAAGGCTCTTTTCCTATGTCAAAAGTTTTAGTTTTCGAGGGTAATAGCTACGTAAGTTGAAAAAATGAAGATATTAGACTATTTTATGATTGCAAATGGTAAAGAATGTGATTAAAGGCTCTTTTCCTATGTCAAAAGTTTTAGTTTTCGAGGGTAATAGCTACGTATACTGAAAAAATGAAGATAGTAGACTATTTTATGATTGCAAATGGTAAAGAATGTGATTAAAGGCTCTTTTCCTATTTCAAAAGTTTTAGTTTTCGAGGGTAATAAATACGTATGTTGAAAAAATGAAGATATTAGACTAGTTTATGATTGCAAATGGTAAAGAATGTGATTAAAGGCTCTTTTCCTATGTCAAAAGTTTTAGTTTTCGAGGGTAATAGCTACGTATGTTGAAAAAATGAAGATATTAGACTATTTTATGATTGCACATGGTAAAGAATGTGATTAAAGGCTCTTTTCCTATTTCAAAAGTTTTAGTTTTCGAGGGTAATAGCTATGTCTGTTTAAAAAATGAAGATATTAGACTTTTTATGATTGCACATGGTAAAGAATGTGATTAAAGGCTCTTTTCCAATTTCAAAAGTTTTAGTTTTCGGGGATAAGAGCTACGTATGTTCAAAAAATGAAGATATTAGACTATTTTATGGTTGCACATGGTAAAGAATGTGACTAAAGGCTCTTTTCCTATTTCAAAAGTTTTAGTTTTCGAGGGTAATAGCTACGTATGTTGAAAAAATGAAGATATTAGACTATTTTATGATTGCATATGGTAAAGAATGTGATTAAAGGCTCTTTTCCTATTTCAAAAGTTTTAGTTTTCGAGGGTAATAGCTACGTATGTTGAAAAAATGAAGATGTTAGACTATTTTATGATTGCACATGGTAAAGAATGTGATTAAAGGCTCTTTTCCTATTTCAAAAGTTTTAGTTTTCGATGGTAATGGCTACGTATGTTGAAAAAATGAAGATATTAGACTATTTTATGATTGCAAATGGTAAAGAATGTTATTAAAGGCTCTTTTCCTATTTGAAAAGTTTTAGTTTTCGAGGATAATAGCTACGTATGTTGAAAAAATGAAGATATTAGACTATTTTATGATTGCAAATGGTAAAGAATTTGATTAAAGGCTCTTTTCCTATTTCAAAAGTTTTAGTTTTCGAGGGTAATAGCTACGTATGTTGAAAAAATGAAAATATTAGACAATTTTATGATTGCTTATGGTAAAGAATGTGATTAAAGGCTCTTTTCCTATGTCAAAAGTTTTAGTTTTCGAGGGTAATAGCTACGTATGTTGAAAAAATGAAGATATTAGACTATTTTATGATTGCAAATGGTAAAGAATGTGATTAAAGGCTCTTTTCCTATGTCAAAAGTTTTAGTTTTCGAGGGTAATAGCTACATATGTTGAAAAAATGAAGATATTAGACTATTTTATAAATGCAAATGGTAAAGAATGTGATTAAAGGCTCTTTTCCTATGTCAAAAGTTTTAGTTCTCGAGGGTAATAGCTACGTATATTGAAAAAATGAAGATATTAGACTATTTTATGATTGCACATGGTAAATAGTGTGATTAAAGGCTCTTTTCCTATGTCAAAAGTTTTAGTTTTCGAGGGTAATAGCTACGTATGTTGAAAAAAATGAAGATATTAGACTATTTTATGATTGCAAATGGTAAAGAATGTGATTAACGGCTCTTTTCCTATGTAAAAAGTTTTAGTTTTCGAGGGTAATAGCTACGTGTGTTGAAAAAATGAAGATATTAGACTATTTTATGATTGCAAATGGTAAAGAATGTGATTAAAGGCTCTTTTCCTATGTCAAAAGTTTTAGTTTTCGAGGGTAATAGCTACGTAAGTTGAAAAAATGAAGATATTAGACTATTTTATGATTGCAAATGGTAAAGAATGTGATTAAAGGCTCTTTTCCTATGTCAAAAGTTTTAGTTTTCGAGGGTAATAGCTACGTATGTTGAAAAAATGAAGATATTAAATTATTTTATGATTGCAAATGGTAAAGAATGTGATTAAAGGCTCTTTTCCTATGTCAAAAGTTTTAGTTTTCGAGGGTAATAGCTACGTAAGTTGAAAAAATGAAGATATTAGACTATTTTATGATTGCAAATGGTAAAGAATGTGATTAAAGGCTCTTTTCCTATGTCAAAAGTTTTAGTTTTCGAGGGTAATAGCTACGTATGCTGAAAAAACGAAGATAGTAGACTATTTTATGATTGCAAATGGTAAAGAATGTGATTAAAGGCTCTTTTCCTATTTCAAAAGTTTTAGTTTTCGAGGGTAATAAATACGTATGTTGAAAAAATGAAGATATTAGACTAGTTTATGATTGCAAATGGTAAAGAATGTGATTAAAGGCTCTTTTCCTATGTCAAAAGTTTTAGTTTTCGAGGGTAATAGCTACGTATGTTGAAAAAATGAAGATATTAGACTATTTTATGATTGCACATGGTAAAGAATGTGATTAAAGGCTCTTTTCCTATTTCAAAAGTTTTAGTTTTCGAGGGTAATAGCTATGTCTGTTTAAAAAATGAAGATATTAGACTTTTTATGATTGCACATGGTAAAGAATGTGATTAAAGGCTCTTTTCCAATTTCAAAAGTTTTAGTTTTCGGGGATAAGAGCTACGTATGTTCAAAAAATGAAGATATTAGACTATTTTATGATTGCACATTATAAAGAATGTGACTAAAGGCTCTTTTCCTATTTCAAAAGTTTTAGTTTTCGAGGGTAATAGCTACGTATGTTGAAAAAATGAAGATATTAGACTATTTTATGATTGAATATGGTAAAGAATGTGATTAAAGGCTCTTTTCCTATTTCAAAAGTTTTAGTTTTCGAGGGTAATAGCTACGTATGTTGAAAAAATGAAGATATTAGACTATTTTATGATTGCACATGGTAAAGAAGGTGATTAAAGGCTCTTTTCCTATTTCAAAAGTTTTAGTTTTCGATGGTAATGGCTACGTATGTTGAAAAAATGAAGATATTAGACTATTTTATGATTGCAAATGGTAAAGAATGTTATTAAAGGCTCTTTTCCTATTTCAAAAGTTTTAGTTTTCGAGGGTAATAGCTACGTATGTTGAAAAAATGAAGATATTAGACTATTTTATGATTGCAAATGGTAAAGAATTTGATTAAAGGCTCTTTTCCTATTTCAAAAGTTTTAGTTTTCGAGGGTAATAGCTACGTATGTTGAAAAAATGAAGATATTAGACAATTTTATGATTGCTCATGGTAAAGAATGTGATTAAAGGCTTTTTTCCTATGTCAAAAGTTTTAGTTTTCGAGGGTAATAGCTACGTATGTTGAAAAAATGAAGATATTAGACTATTTTATGATTGCAAATGGTAAAGAATGTGATTAAAGGCTCTTTTCCTATGTCAAAAGTTTTAGTTTTCGAGGGTAATAGCTACATATGTTGAAAAAATGAAGATATTAGACTATTTTATAAATGCAAATGGTAAAGAATGTGATTAAAGGCTCTTTTCCTATGTCAAAAGTTTTAGTTTACGAGGGTAATAGCCACGTATGTTGAAAAAATGAAGATATTAGACTATTTTATGATTGCAAATGGTAAAGAATGTGATTAAAGGCTCTTTTCCTATTTCAAAAGTTTTAGTTTTCGAGGGTAATAAATACGTATGTTGAAAAAATGAAGATATTAGACTAGTTTATGATTGCAAATGGTAAAGAATGTGATTAAAGGCTCTTTTCCTATGTCAAAAGTTTTAGTTTTCGAGGGTAATAGCTACGTATGTTGAAAAAATGAAGATATTAGACTATTTTATGATTGCACATGGTAAAGAATGTGATTAAAGGCTCTTTTCCTATTTCAAAAGTTTTAGTTTTCGAGGGTAATAGCTATGTCTGTTTAAAAAATGAAGATATTAGACTTTTTATGATTGCACATGGTAAAGAATGTGATTAAAGGCTCTTTTCCAATTTCAAAAGTTTTAGTTTTCGGGGATAAGAGCTACGTATGTTCAAAAAATGAAGATATTAGACTATTTTATGATTGCACATTATAAAGAATGTGACTAAAGGCTCTTTTCCTATTTCAAAAGTTTTAGTTTTCGAGGGTAATAGCTACGTATGTTGAAAAAATGAAGATATTAGACTATTTTATGATTGAATATGGTAAAGAATGTGATTAAAGGCTCTTTTCCTATTTCAAAAGTTTTAGTTTTCGAGGGTAATAGCTACGTATGTTGAAAAAATGAAGATATTAGACTATTTTATGATTGCACATGGTAAAGAAGGTGATTAAAGGCTCTTTTCCTATTTCAAAAGTTTTAGTTTTCGATGGTAATGGCTACGTATGTTGAAAAAATGAAGATATTAGACTATTTTATGATTGCAAATGGTAAAGAATGTTATTAAAGGCTCTTTTCCTATTTCAAAAGTTTTAGTTTTCGAGGGTAATAGCTACGTATGTTGAAAAAATGAAGATATTAGACTATTTTATGATTGCAAATGGTAAAGAATTTGATTAAAGGCTCTTTTCCTATTTCAAAAGTTTTAGTTTTCGAGGGTAATAGCTACGTATGTTGAAAAAATGAAGATATTAGACAATTTTATGATTGCTCATGGTAAAGAATGTGATTAAAGGCTTTTTTCCTATGTCAAAAGTTTTAGTTTTCGAGGGTAATAGCTACGTATGTTGAAAAAATGAAGATATTAGACTATTTTATGATTGCAAATGGTAAAGAATGTGATTAAAGGCTCTTTTCCTATGTCAAAAGTTTTAGTTTTCGAGGGTAATAGCTACATATGTTGAAAAAATGAAGATATTAGACTATTTTATAAATGCAAATGGTAAAGAATGTGATTAAAGGCTCTTTTCCTATGTCAAAAGTTTTAGTTTTCGAGGGTAATAGCCACGTATGTTGAAAAAATGAAGATATTAGACTATTTTATGATTGCACATGGTAAAGAATGTGATTAAAGGCTCTTTTCCTATGTCAAAAGTTTTAGTTTTCGAGGGTAATAAATACGTATGTTGAAAAAATGAAGATATTAGACTGGTTTATGATTGCAAATGGTAAAGAATGTGATTAAAGGCTCTTTTCCTATGTCAAAAGTTTTAGTTTTCGAGGGTAATAGCTACGTATGTTGAAAAAAATGAAGATATTAGACTATTTTATGATTGCAAATGGTAAAGCACGTGATTAAAGGCTCTTTTCCTATGTCAAAAGTTTTAGTTTTCGAGGGTAATAGCTACGTATGTTGAAAAAATGAAGATATTAGACTATTTTATGATTGCACATGGTAAAGAATGTGATTAAAGGCTATTTTCCTATTTCAAAAGTTTTAGTTTTCAAGGGTAATAGCTACGTATGTTGAAAAAATGAAGATATTAGACTATTTTATGATTGCACATGGTAAAGAATGTGATTAAAGGCTCTTTTCCTATTTCAAAAGTTTTAGTTTTCGAGGGTAATAGCTACGTATGTTCAAAAATGAAGATATTAGACTATTTTATGATTGCAAATGGTAAAGAATGTGATTAAAAGCTCTTTTCCTATGTCAAAAGTTTTAGTTTTCGAGGGTAATAGCTACGTATGTTGAAAAAATGAAGATATTAGACTATTTTATGATTGCAAATGGTAAAGAATGTGATTAAAGGCTCTTTTCCTATTTCAAAAGTTTTAGTTTTTGAGGGTAATAGCTACGTATGTTGAAAAAATGAAGATATTAGACAATTTTATGATTGCACATGGTAAAGAATGTTATTAAAGGCTCTTTTCCTATGTCAAAAGTTTTAGTTTTCGAGGGTAATAGCTACGTATGTTGAAAAAATGAAGATATTAGACTATTTTATGATTGCAAATGGTAAAGAATGTGATTAAAGGCCCTTTTCCTATGTCAAAAGTTTTAGTTTTCGAGGGTAATAGCTACGTATGTTGAAAAAATGAAGATATTAGACTATTTTATGATTGCAAATGGTAAAGAATGTGATTAAAGGCTCTTTTCCTATGTCAAAAGTTTTTGTTTTCGAGGGTAATAGCTACGTATGTTGAAAAAATGAAGATATTAGACTATTTTATGATTGCAAATGGTAAAGAATGTGATTAAAGGCTCTTTTCCTATGTCAAAAGTTTTAGTTTTCGAGGGTAATAGCTACGTATGCTGAAAAAATGAAGATACTAGACTATTTTATGATTGCAAATGGTAAAGAATGTTATTAAAGGCTCTTTTCCTATGTCAAAAGTTTTAAGTTTCGAGGGTAATAGCTACGTATGTTGAAAAAATGAAGATATTAGACTATTTTGCTCATGGTAAAGAATGTGATTAAAGGCTCTTTTACTATGTCAAAAGTTTTAGTTTTCGAGGGTAATAGCTACGTATGTTGAAAAAATGAAGATATTAGACTATTTTATGATTGCAAATGGTAAAGAATGTGATTAAAGGCTCTTTTCCTATGTCAAAAGTTTTAGTTTTCGAGGGTAATAGCTACATATGTTGAAAAAATGAAGATATTAGAAAAGTTTTAGTTTTCGGGGGTAATAGCTACGTATGTTGAAAAAATGAAGATATTAGACTATTTTATGATTGCAAATGGTAAAGAATGTTATTAAAGGCTCTTTCCTATTTCAAAAGTTTTAGTTTTCGAGGGTAATAGCTACGTATGTTGGAAAAATGAAGATATTAGACTATTTTATGATTGCAAATGGTAAAGAATTTGATTAAAGGCTCTTTTCCTATTTCAAAAGTTTTAGTTTTCGAGGGTAATAGCTACGTATGTTGAAAAAATGAAGATATTAGACAATTTTATGATTGCACATGGTAAAGAATGTGATTAAAGGCTCTTTTCCTATGTCAAAAGGTTTAGTTTTCGAGGGTAATAGCTACGTATGTTGAAAAAATGAAGATATTAGACTATTTTATGATTGCAAATGGTAAAGAATGTGATTAAAGGCTCTTTTCCTATGTCAAAAGTTTTAGTTTTCGAGGGTAATAGCTACATATGTTGAAAAAATGAAGATATTAGACTATTTTATAAATGCAAATGGTAAAGAATGTGATTAAAGGCTCTTTTCCTATGTCAAAAGTTTTAGTTTACGAGGGTAATAGCCACGTATGTTGAAAAAATGAAGATATTAGACTATTTTATGATTGCACATGGTAAAGAATGTGATTAAAGGCTCTTTTCCTATGTCAAAAGTTTTAGTTTTCGAGGGTAATAAATACGTATGTTGAAAAAATGAAGATATTAGACTGGTTTATGATTGCAAATGGTAAAGAATGTGATTAAAGGCTCTTTTCCTATGTCAAAAGTTTTAGTTTTCGAGGGTAATAGCTACGTATGTTGAAAAAAATGAAGATATTAGACTATTTTATGATTGCAAATGGTAAAGCATGTGATTAAAGGCTCTTTTCCTATGTCAAAAGTTTTAGTTTTCGAGGGTAATAGCTACGTATGTTGAAAAAATGAAGATATTAGACTATTTTATGATTGCACATGGTAAAGAATGTGATTAAAGGCTCTTTTCCTATTTCAAAAGTTTTAGTTTTCAAGGGTAATAGCTACGTATGTTGAAAAAATGAAGATATTAGACTATTTTATGATTGCACATGGTAAAGAATGTGATTAAAGGCTCTTTTCCTATTTCAAAAGTTTTAGTTTTCGAGGGTGATAGCTACGTATGTTCAAAAATGAAGATATTAGACTATTTTATGATTTCAAATGGTAAAGAATGTGATTAAAAGCTCTTTTCCTATGTCAAAAGTTTTAGTTTTCGAGGGTAATAGCTACGTATGTTGAAAAAATGAAGATATTAGACTATTTTATGATTGCAAATGGTAAAGAATGTGATTAAAGGCTCTTTTCCTATTTCAAAAGTTTTAGTTTTTGAGGGTAATAGCTACGTATGTTGAAAAAATGAAGATATTAGACAATTTTATGATTGCACATGGTAAAGAATGTGATTAAAGGCTCTTTTCCTATGTCAAAAGTTTTAGTTTTCGAGGGTAATAGCTACGTATGTTGAAAAAATGAAGATATTAGACTATTTTATGATTGCAAATGGTAAAGAATGTGATTAAAGGCCCTTTTCCTATGTCAAAAGTTTTAGTTTTCGAGGGTAATAGCTACGTATGTTGAAAAAATGAAGATATTAGACTATTTTATGATTGCAAATGGTAAAGAATGTGATTAAAGGCTCTTTTCCTATGTCAAAAGTTTTTGTTTTCGAGGGTAATAGCTACGTATGTTGAAAAAATGAAGATATTAGACTATTTTATGATTGCAAATGGTAAAGAATGTGATTAAAGGCTCTTTTCCTATGTCAAAAGTTTTAGTTTTCGAGGGTAATAGCTACGTATGCTGAAAAAATGAAGATACTAGACTATTTTATGATTGCAAATGGTAAAGAATGTTATTAAAGGCTCTTTTCCTATGTCAAAAGTCTTAAGTTTTGAGGGTAATAGCTACGTATGTTGAAAAAATGAAGATATTAGACTATTTTATGATTGCAAATGGTAAAGAATGTGATTAAAGGCTCTTTTCCTATGTCAAAAGTTTTAGTTTTCGAGGGTAATAGCTACGTATGTTGAAAAAATGAAGATATTACAGTATTTTATGATTGCAAATGGTAAAGAATGGGACTAAAGGCTCTTTTCCTATGTCAAAAGTTTTAGTTTTCGAGGGTAATAGCTACCTATGTTGAAAAAATGAAGATATTAGACTATTTTATGATTGCAAATGGTAAAGAATGTGATTAAAGGCTCTTTTCCTATGTCAAAAGTTTTAGTTTTCGAGGGTAATAGCTACGTATGTTGAAAAAATGAAGATATTAGACTATTTTATGATTGCAAATGGTAAAGAATGTGATTAAAGGCTCTTTTCCTATGTCAAAAGTTTTAGTTCTCGAGGGTAATAGCTACGTATGTTGAAAAAATGAAGATATTAGACTATTTTATGATTGCACATGGTAAAGAGTGTGATTAAAGGCTCTTTTCCTATGTCAAAAGTTTTAGTTTTCGAGGGTAATAGCTACGTATGTTGAAAAAATGAAGATATTAGACTATTTTATGATTGCAAATGGTAAAGAATGTGATTAAAGGCTCTTTTCCTAAGTCAAAAGTTTTAGTTTTCGAGGGTAATAGCTACGTATGTTGAAAAAATGAAGAAATTAGACTATTTTATGATTGCAAATGGTAAAGAATGTGATTAAAGGCTCTTTTCCTATGTCAAAAGTTTTTGTTTTCGAGGGTAATAGCTACGTATGTTGAAAAAATGAAGACATTAGACTATTTTATGATTGCAAATGTTAAAGAATGTGGTTAAAGGCTCTTTTCCTATGTCAAAAGTTTTAGTTTTCGAAGGTAATAGCTACGTATGCTGAAAAAATGAAGATATTAGACTATTTTATGATTGCAAATGGTAAAGAATGTGATTAAAGGCTCTTTTTCTATTTCAAAAGTTTTAGTTTTCGAGGGTAATAGCTACGTATGTTGAAAAAATGAAGATATTAAACAATTTTATGATTGCAAATGGTAAAGAATGTGATTAAAGGCTCTGTTCCTATGTCAAAAGTTTTAATTTTCGAGGGTAATAGCTACCTATGTTGAAAAAATGAAGATATTATACTATTTTATGATTGCACATGGTAAAGAATGCGATTAAAGGCTCTTTTTCTATTTCAAAAGTTTTAGTTTTCGAGGGTAATAGCTACGTATGTTGAAAAAATGAAGATATTAGACAATTTTATGATTGCAAATGGTAAAGAATGTGATTAAAGGCTCTTTCCTATGTCAAAAGTTTTAGTTTTCGAGGGTAATAGCTACGTATGTTGAAAAAATGAAGATATTATAGTATTTTATGATTGCAAATGGTAAAGAATGTGATTAAAGGCTCTTTTCCTATGTCAAAAGTTTTAGTTTTCGAGGGTAATAGCTACGTATGTTGAAAAAATGAAGATATTAGACTATTTTATGATTGCACATGGTAAAGAATGTGATTAAAGGCTCTTTTTCTATTTCAAAAGTTTTAGTTTTCGAGGATAATAGCTACGTATGTTGAAAAAATGAAGATATTAGACAATTTTATGATTGCAAATGGTAAAGAATGTGATTAAAGGCTCTTTTTCTATTTCAAAAGTTTTAGTTTTCGAGGGTAATAGCTACGTATGTTGAAAAATGAAGATATTAAACAATTTTATGATTGCAAATGGTAAAGAATGTGATTAAAGGCTCTTTTCCTATGTCAAAAGTTTTAGTTTTCGAGGGTAATAGCTACCTATGTTGAAAAAATGAAGATATTAGACTATTTTATGATTGCACATGGTAAAGAATGCGATTAAAGGCTCTTTTTCTATTTCAAAAGTTTTGGTTTTCGAGGGTAATAGCTACGTATGTTGAAAAAATGAAGATATTAGACAATTTTATGATTGTAAATGGTAAAGAATGTGATTAAAGGCTCTTTCCTATGTCAAAAGTTTTAGTTTTTGAGGGTAATAGCTACGTATGTTGAAAAAATGAAGATATTATAGTATTTTATGATTGCAAATGGTAAAGAATGTGATTAAAGGCTCTTTTCCTATGTCAAAAGTTTTAGTTTTCGAGGGTAATAGCTACCTATGTTGAAAAAATGAAGATATTAGACTATTTTATGATTGCAAATGGTAAAGAATGTGATTAAAGGCTCTTTTCCTATGTCAAAAGTTTTAGTTTTCGAGGGTAATAGCTACGTATGTTGAAAAAATGAAGATATTAGACTATTTTATGATTGCAAATGGTAAAGACTGTGATTAAAGGCTCTTTTCCTATGTCAAAAGTTTTAGTTTTCGAGGGTAATAGCTATGTATGTTGAAAAAATGAAGATATTAGACTATTTTATGATTGCACATGGTAAAGAGTGTGATTAAAGGCTCTTTTCCTATGTCAAAAGTTTTAGTTTTCGAGGGTAATAGCTACGTATGTTGGAAAAATGAAGATATTAGACTATTTTATGATTGCACGTGGTAAAGAATGTGCTTAAAGGCTCTTTTCCTATGTCAAAAGTTTTAGTTTTCGAGTGTAATAGCTACGTATGTTGAAAAAATGAAGATATTAGACTATTTTATGATTCAAATGGTAAAGATTGTGATTAAAGGCTCTTTTCCTATGTCAAAAGTTTTAGTTTTCGAGGATAATAGCTACGTATGTTGAAAAAATGAAGATATTCGACTATTTTACGATTGCAAATGGTAAAAAATGTGATTAAAGGCTCTTTTCCTATGTCAAAAGTTTTAATTTTCGAGGGTAATAGCTACGTATGTTGAAAAAAAGAAGATATTAGTCTATTTTATGATTGCAAATGGTAAAGAATGTGATTAAAGGCTCTTTTCCTATTTCAAAAGTTTTAGTTTTCGAGGGTAATAGCTACGTATGTTGAAAAAATGAAGATATTAGACTTTTTTATGATTGCACATGGTAAAGAATGTGATTAAAGGCTCTTTTCCTATTTCAAAAGTTTTCGTTTTCGACGGTAATAACTACGTATGTTGAAAAAATGAAGATATTAGACTATTTTAGGATTGCACATGGTAAAGAATGTGATTAAAGGCTCTTTTTCTATTTCAAAAGTTTTAGTTTTCGAGGGTAATAGCTACGTATGTTGAAAAAATGAAGATATTAGACTATTTTATGATTGCACATGGTAAAGAATGTGATTAAAGGCTCTTTTCCTATTTCAAAAGTTTTAGTTTTCGAGGGTAATAGCTACGTATGTTGAAAAAATGAAGATATTAGACTGTTTTATGATTGCAAATGGTAAAGAATGTGATTAAAGGCTCTTTTCCTATGTCAAAAGTTTTAGTTTTCGAGGGTAATAGCTACGTATGTTGAAAAAATGAAGATATTAGACTATTTTATGATTGCAAATGGTAAAGAATGTGATTAAAGGCTCTTTTCCTATGTCAAAAGTTTTAGTTTTCGAGGGTAATAGCTACGTATGTTGAAAAAATGAAGATATTAGACTATTTTATGATTGCAAATGGTAAAGAATGTGATTAAAGGCTCTTTTCCTATGTCAAAAGTTTTAGTTTTCGAGGGTAATAGCTACGTATGTTGAAAAAATGAAGATATTAGACTATTTTATGATTGCAAATGGTAAAGAATGTGATTAAAGGCTCTTTTCCTATGTCAAAAGTTTTAGTTTCGAGGGTAATAGCTACGTATGGTTGAAAAAATGAAGATATTAGACTATTTTATGATTGCACATGGTAAAGAATGTGATTAAAGGCTCTTTTCCTATGTCAAAAGTTTTAGTTTTCGAGGGTAATAGCTACGTATGTTGAAAAAATGAAGATATTAGACTATTTTATGATTGCAAATGGTAAAGAATGTGATTAAAGGCTCTTTTCCTATGTCAAAAGTTTTAGTTTTCGAGGGTAATAGCTACGTATGTTGAAAAAATGAAGATATTAGACTATTTTATGATTGCAAATGGTAAAGAATGTGATTAAAGGCTCTTTTCCTATGTCAAAAGTTTTAGTTTTCGAGGGTAATAGCTACGTATGTTGAAAAAATGAAGATATTAGACTATTTTATGATTGCAAATGGTAAAGAATGTGATTAAAGGCTCTTTTCCTATGTCAAAAGTTTTAGTTTTCGAGGGTAATAGCTACGTATGTTGAAAAAATGAAGATATTAGACTATTTTATGATTGCAAATGGTAAAGAATGTGATTAAAGGCTCTTTTCCTATTTCAAAAGTTTTAGTTTTCGAGGGTAATAAATACGTATGTTGAAAAAATGAAGATATTAGACTAGTTTATGATTGCAAATGGTAAAGAATGTGATTAAAGGCTCTTTTCCTATGTCAAAAGTTTTAGTTTTCGAGGGTAATAGCTACGTATGTTGAAAAAATGAAGATATTAGACTATTTTATGATTGCAAATGGTAAAGCATGTGATTAAAGGCTCTTTTCCTATGTCAAAAGTTTTAGTTTTCGAGGGTAATAGCTACGTATGTTGAAAAAATGAAGATATTAGACTATTTTATGATTGCACATGGTAAAGAATGTGATTAAGAGGCTCTTTTCCTGTTTCAAAAGTTTTAGTTTTCGAGGGTAATAGCTACGTCTGTGAAAAAATGAAGATATTATACTTTTAATGATTGCACGTGGTAAAGAATGTGCTTAAAGGCTCTTTTCCTATGTCAAAAGTTTTAGTTTTCGAGTGTAATAGCTACGTATGTTGATAAAAATGAAGATATTAGACTATTTTATGATTCAAATGGTAAAGATTCTGATTAAAGGCTCTTTTCCTATGTCAAAAGTTTTAGTTTTCGAGGTAATAGCTACGTATGTTGAAAAAATGAAGATATTCGACTATTTTACGATTGCAAATGGTAAAAAATGTGATTAAAGGCTCTTTTCCTATGTCAAAAGTTTTAAGTTTTCGAGGGAATAGCTACGTATGTTGAAAAAAGAAGATATTAGACTATTTTATGATTGCAAATGGTAAAGAATGTGATTAAAGGCTCTTTTCCTATTTCAAAAGTTATAGTTTTCGAGGGTAATAGCTACGTATGTTGAAAAAATGAAGATATTAGACTTTTTATAATTGCACATGGTAAAGAATGTGATTAAAGGCTCTTTTCCTATTTCAAAAGTTTTAGTTTTCGAGGGTAATAAGCTACGTATGTTGAAAAAAAGAAGATATTAGACTATTTTATGATTGCAAATGGTAAAGAATGTGATTAAAGGCTCTTTTCCTATTTCAAAAGTTTTAGTTTTCGAGGGTAATAGCTACGTATGTTGAAAAAATGAAGATATTAGACTATTTTATGATTGCACATGGTAAAGAATATGATTAAAGGCTCTTTTCCTATTTCAAAAGTTTTAGTTTTCGAGGGTAATAGCTATGTATGTTGAAAAAATGAAGATATTAGACTATTTTATGATTGCAAATGGTAAAGAATGTGATTAAAGGCTCTTTTCCTATTTCAAAAGTTTTAGTTTTCGAGGGTAATAGCTACGTATGTTGAAAAAATGAAGATATTAGACTATTTTATGATTGCACATGGTAAAGAATGTGATTAAAGGCTGTTTTCCTATGTCAAACGTTTTAGTTTTCGATGGGTAATAACTACGTATGTTGAAATAATGAAGATATTAGACTATTTTATGATTGCAAATGGTAAAGAATGTGATTAAAGGTTCTTTTCCTATGTCAAAAGTTTTAGTTTTCGAGGGTAATAGCTATGTATGTTGAAAAAATGAAGATATTAGACTATTTTATGATTGCACATGGTAAAGAATGTGATTAAAGGCTCTTTTCCTATTTCAAAAGTTTTAGTTTTCGAGGGTAATAGCTACGTATTATGAAAAAATGAAGATATTAGACTATTTTATGATTGCAAATGGTAAAGAATGTGATTAAAGGCTCTTTTCCTATGTCAAAAGTTTTAGTTCTCGAGGGTAATAGCTACGTATATTGAAAAAATGAAGATATTAGACTATTTTATGATTGCACATGGTAAAGAGTGTGATTAAAGGCTCTTTTCCTATGTCAAAAGTTTTAGTTTTCGAGGGTAATAGCTACGTATGTTGAAAAAAATGAAGATATTAGACTATTTTATGATTGCAAATGGTAAAGAATGTGATTAAAGGCTCTTTTCCTATGTCAAAAGTTTTAGTTTTCGAGGGTAATAGCTACGTATGTTGAAAAAATGAAGATATGAGACTATTTTATGATTGCAAATGGTAAAGAATGTGATTAAAGGCTCTTTTCCTATGTCAAAAGTTTTAGTTTTCGAGGGTAATAGCTACGTAAGTTGAAAAAATGAAGATATTAGACTATTTTATGATTGCAAATGGTAAAGAATGTGATTAAAGGCTCTTTTCCTATGTCAAAAGTTTTAGTTTTCGAGGGTAATAGCTACGTATGCTGAAAAAATGAAGATATTAGACTATTTTATGATTGCAAATGGTAAAGAATGTGATTAAAGGCTCTTTTCCTATTTCAAAAGTTTTAGTTTTCTAGGGAAATAAATACGTATGTTGAAAAAATGAAGATATTAGACTAGTTTATGATTGCAAATGGTAAAGAATGTGATTAAAGGCTCTTTTCCTATGTCAAAAGTTTTAGTTTTCGAGTGTAATAGCTACGTATGTTGAAAAAAATGAAGATATTAGACTATTTTATGATTGCAAATGGTAAAGCATGTGATTAAAGGCTCTTTTCCTATGTCAAAAGTTTTAGTTTTCGAGGGTAATAGCTACGTATGTTGAAAAAATGAAGATATTAGACTATTTTATGATTGCACATGGTAAAGAATGTGATTAAAAGCTCTTTTCCTATTTCAAAAGTTTTAGTTTTCGAGGGTAATAGCTATGTCTGTGGAAAAAATGAAGATATTAGACTTTTTATGATTGCACATGGTAAAGAATGTGATTAAAGGCTCTTTTCCTATTTCAAAAGTTTTAGTTTTCGGGGATAAGAGCTACGTATGTTGAAAAAATGAAGATATTAGACTATTTTATGATTGCACATGGTAAAGAATGTGACTAAAGGCTCTTTTCCTATTTCAAAAGTTTTAGTTTTCGAGGGTAATAGCTACGTATGTTGAAAAAATGAAGATATTAGACTATTTTATGATTGCATATGGTAAAGAATGTGATTAAAGGCTCTTTTCCTATTTCAAAAGTTTTAGTTTTCGAGGGTAATAGCTACGTATGTTGAAAAAATGAAGATATTAGACTATTTTATGATTGCACATGGTAAAGAATGTGATTAAAGGCTCTTTTCCTATTTCAAAAGTTTTAGTTTTCGATGGTAATGGCTACGTATGTTGAAAAAATGAAGATATTAGACTATTTTATGATTGCAAATGGTAAAGAATGTAATTAAAGGCTCTTTTCCTATTTCAAAAGTTTTAGTTTTCGAGGGTAATAGCTACGTATGTTGAAAAAATGAAGATATTAGACTATTTTATGATTGCAAATGGTAAAGAATTTGATTAAAGGCTCTTTTCCTATTTCAAAAGTTTTAGTTTTCGAGGGTAATAGCTACGTATGTTGAAAAAATGAAGATATTAGACAATTTTATGATTGCTCATGGTAAAGAATGTGATTAAAGGCTCTTTTCCTATGTCAAAAGTTTTAGTTTTCGAGGGTAATAGCTACGTATGTTGAAAAAATGAAGATATTAGACTATTTTATGATTGCAAATGGTAAAGAATGTGATTAAAGGCTCTTTTCCTATGTCAAAAGTTTTAGTTTTCGAGGGTAATAGCTACATATGTTGAAAAAATGAAGATATTAGACTATTTTATAAATGCAAATGGTAAAGAATGTGATTAAAGGCTCTTTTCCTATGTCAAAAGTTTTAGTTTACGAGGGTAATAGCCACGTATGTTAAAAAAATGAAGATATTAGACTATTTTATGATTGCACATGGTAAAGAATGTGATTAAAGGCTCTTTTCCTATGTCAAAAGTTTTATTTTTCGAGGGTAATAAATACGTATGTTGAAAAAATGAAGATATTAGACTGGTTTATGATTGCAAATCGTAAAGAATGTGATTAAAGGCTCTTTTCCTATGTCAAAAGTTTTAGTTTTCGAGGGTAATAGCTACGTATGTTGAAAAAATGAAGATATTAGACTATTTTATGATTGCAAATGGTAAATCATGTGATTAAAGGCTCTTTTCCTATGTCAAAAGTTTTAGTTTTCGAGGGTAATAGCTACGTATGCTGAAAAAATGAAGATATTAGACTATTTTATGATTGCACATGGTAAAGAATGTGAGTAAAGGCTCTTTTCCTATTTCAAAAGTTTTAGTTTTCAAGGGTAATAGCTACGTATGTTGAAAAAATGAAGATATTAGACTATTTTATGATTGCACATGGTAAAGAATGTGATTAAAGGCTCTTTTCCTATTTCAAAAGTTTTAGTTTTCGAGGGTAATAGCTACGTATGTTCAAAAATGAAGATATTAGACTATTTTATGATTGCAAAGGGTAAAGAATGTGATTAAAAGCTCTTTTCCTATGTCAAAAGTTTTAGTTTTCGAGGGTAATAGCTACGTATGTTGAAAAAATGAAGATATTTGACTATTTTATGATTGCAAATTGTAAAGAATGTGATTAAAGGCTCTTTTCCTATTTCAAAAGTTTTAGTTTTTGAGGGTAATAGCTACGTATGTTGAAAAAATGAAGATATTAGACAATTTTATGATTGCATATGGTAAAGAATGTGATTAAAGGCTCTTTTCCTATGTCAAAAGTTTTAGTTTTCGAGGGTAATAGCTACGTATGTGAAAAAATGAAGATATTAGACTATTTTATGATTGCAAATGGTAAAGAATGTGATTAAAGGCCCTTTTCCTATGTCAAAAGTTTTATTTTTCGAGGGTAATAGCTACGTATGTTGAAAAAATGAAGATATTAGACTATTTTATGATTGCGAATGGTAAAGAATGTGATTAACAAGCCCTTTTCCCATGTCAAAAGTTTTAGTTTTCGAGGGTAATAGCTACGTATGTTGAAAAAATGAAGATATTAGACTATTTTATGATTGCAAATGGTAAATTAAAGGCTCTTTTCCTATGTCAAAAGTTTTAGGTTTCGAGGGTAATAGCTACGTATGTTGAAACAATGAAGATATTAGACTATTTTATGATTGCAAATGGTAAAGAATGTGATTAAAGGCTCTTTTCTATTTCAAAAGTTTTAGTTTACGAGGGTAATAGCTACGTATGTTGAAAAAATGAAGATATTACAGTATTTTATGATTGCAAATGGTAAAGAATGGGATTAAAGGCTCTTTTACTATGTCAAAAGTTTTAGTTTTCGAGGGTAATAGCTACCTATGTTGAAAAAATGAAGATATTAGACTATTTTATGATTGCAAATGGTAAAGAATGTGATTAAAGGCTCTTTTTCTATTTCAAAAGTTTTAGTTTTCGAGGGTAATAGCTACGTATGTTGAAAAAATGAAGATATTAGACTATTTTATGATTGCACATGGTAAAGAATGTGATTAAAGGCTCTTTTCCTATTTCAAAAGTTTTAGTTTTCGAGGGTAATAGCTACGTATGTTGAAAAAATGAAGATATTAGACTATTTTATGATTGCAAATGGTAAAGAATGTGATTAAAGGCTCTTTTCCTATGTCAAAAGTTTTAGTTTTCGAGGGTAATAGCTACGTATGTTGAAAAAATGAAGATATTAGACTATTTTATGATTGCAAATGGTAAAGAATGTGATTAAAGGCTCTTTTCCTATGTCAAAAGTTTTAGTTCTCGAGGGTAATAGCTACGTATGTTGAAAAAATGAAGATATTAGACTATTTTATGATTGCACATGGTAAAGAGTGTGATTAAAGGCTCTTTTCCTATGTCAAAAGTTTTAGTTTTCGAGGGTAATAGCTACGTATGTTGAAAAAATGAAGATATTAGACTATTTTATGATTGCAAATGGTAAAGAATGTGATTAAAGGCTCTTTTCCTAAGTCAAAAGTTTTGGTTTTCGAGGGTAATAGCTACGTATGTTGAAAAAATGAAGATATTAGACTATTTTATGATTGCAAATGGTAAAGAATGTGATTAAAGGCTCTTTTCCTATGTCAAAAGTTTTTGTTTTCGAGGGTAATAGCTACGTATGTTGAAAAAATGAAGATATTAGACTATTTTATGATTGCAAATGTTAAAGAATGTGATTAAAGGCTCTTTTCCTATGTCAAAAGTTTTAGTTTTCGAAGGTAATAGCTACGTATGCTGAAAAATGAAGATATTAGACTATTTTATGATTGCAAATGGTAAAGAATGTGATTAAAGGCTCTTTTTCTATTTCAAAAGTTTTAGTTTTCGAGGGTATAGCTACGTATGTTGAAAAAATGAAGATATTAAACAATTTTATGATTGCAAATGGTAAAGAATGTGATTAAAGGCTCTGTTCCTATGTCAAAAGTTTTAATTTTCGAGGGTAATAGCTACCTATGTTGAAAAAATGAAGATATTAGACTATTTTATGATTGCACATGGTAAAGAATGCGATTAAAGGCTCTTTTTCTATTTCAAAAAATTTAGTTTTCGAGGGTAATAGCTACGTATGTTGAAAAAATGAAGATATTAGACAATTTTATGATTGCAAATGGTAAAGAATGTGATTAAAGGCTCTTTCCTATGTCAAAAGTTTTAGTTTTCGAGGGTAATAGCTACGTATGTTGGAAAAAATGAAGATATTATAGTATTTTATGATTGCAAATGGTAAAGAATGTGATTAAAGGCTCTTTTCCTATGTCAAAAGTTTTAGTTTTCGAGGGTAATAGCTACGTATGTTGAAAAAATGAAGATATTAGACTATTTTATGATTGCACATGGTATAGAATGTGATTAAAGGCTCTTTTTCTATTTCAAAAGTTTTAGTTTTCGAGGATAATAGCTACGTATGTTGAAAAAATGAAGATATTAGACAATTTTATGATTGCAAATGGTAAAGAATGTGATTAAAGGCTCTTTTTCTATTTCAAAAGTTTTAGTTTTCGAGGGTAATAGCTACGTATGTTGAAAAATGAAGATATTAAACAATTTTATGATTGCAAATGGTAAAGAATGTGATTAAAGGCTCTTTTCCTATGTCAAAAGTTTTAGTTTTCGAGGGTAATAGCTACCTATGTTGAAAAAATGAAGATATTAGACTATTTTATGATTGCACATGGTAAAGAATGCGATTAAAGGCTCTTTTTCTATTTCAAAAGTTTTGTTTTCGAGGGTAATAGCTACTAATGTTGAAAAAATGAAGATATTAGACAATTTTATGATTGCAAATGGTAAAGAATGTGATTAAAGGCTCTTTCCTATGTCAAAAGTTTTAGTTTTTGAGGGTAATAGCTACGTATGTTGAAAAAAATGAAGATATTATAGTATTTTATGATTGCAAATGGTAAATAATGTGATTAAAGGCTCTTTTCCTACGTCAAAAGTTTTAGTTTTCGAGGGTAATAGCTACCTATGTTGAAAAAATGAAGATATTAGACTATTTTATGATTGCAAATGGTACAGAATGTGATTAAAGCTCTTTTCCTATGTCAAAAGTTTTAGTTTTCGAGGGTAATAGCTACGTATGTTGAAAAATGAAGATATTAGACTATTTTATGATTGCAAATGGTAAAGAATGTGATTAAAGGGCTCTTTTTCTATTTCAAAAGTTTTAGTTTTCGAGGGTAATAGCTACGTATGTTGAAAAAATGAAGATATTAAACAATTTTATGATTGCAAATGGTAAAGAATGTGATTAAAGGCTCTGTTCCTATGTCAAAAGTTTTAATTTTCGAGGGTAATAGCTACCTATGTTGAAAAAATGAAGATATTAGACTATTTTATGATTGCACATGGTAAAGAATGCGATTAAAGGCTCTTTTTCTATTTCAAAAAATTTAGTTTTCGAGGGTAATAGCTACGTATGTTGAAAAAATGAAGATATTAGACAATTTTATGATTGCAAATGGTAAAGAATGTGATTAAAGGCTCTTTCCTATGTCAAAAGTTTTAGTTTTCGAGGGTAATAGCTACGTATGTTGAAAAAAATGAAGATATTATAGTATTTTATGATTGCAAATGGTAAAGAATGTGATTAAAGGCTCTTTTCCTATGTCAAAAGTTTTAGTTTTCGAGGGTAATAGCTACGTATGTTGAAAAAATGAAGATATTAGACTATTTTATGATTGCACATGGTATAGAATGTGATTAAAGGCTCTTTTTCTATTTCAAAAGTTTTAGTTTTCGAGGATAATAGCTACGTATGTTGAAAAAAATGAAGATATTAGACAATTTTATGATTGCAAATGGTAAAGAATGTGATTAAAGGCTCTTTTTTCTATTTCAAAAGTTTTAGTTTTCGAGGGTAATAGCTACGTATGTTGAAAAATGAAGATATTAAACAATTTTATGATTGCAAATGGTAAAGAATGTGATTAAAGGCTCTTTTCCTATGTCAAAAGTTTTAGTTTTCGAGGGTAATAGCTACCTATGTTGAAAAAATGAAGATATTAGACTATTTTATGATTGCACATGGTAAAGAATGCGATTAAAGGCTCTTTTTCTATTTCAAAAGTTTTGGTTTTCGAGGGTAATAGCTACTAATGTTGAAAAAAAAGAAGATATTAGACAATTTTATGATTGCAAATGGTAAAGAATGTGATTAAAGGCTCTTTCCTATGTCAAAAGTTTTAGTTTTTGAGGGGTAATAGCTACGTATGTTGAAAAAATGAAGATATTATAGTATTTTATGATTGCAAATGGTAAATAATGTGATTAAAGGCTCTTTTCCTACGTCAAAAGTTTTAGTTTTCGAGGGTAATAGCTACCTATGTTGAAAAAATGAAGATATTAGACTATTTTATGATTGCAAATGGTACAGAATGTGATTAAAGGCTCTTTTCCCTATGTCAAAAGTTTTAGTTTTCGAGGGTAATAGCTACGTATGTTGAAAAAATGAAGATATTAGACTATTTTATGATTGCAAATGGTAAAGACTGTGATTAAAGGCTCTTTTTCTATGTCAAAAGTTTTAGTTTTCGAGGGTAATAGCTATGTATGTTGAAAAAATGAAGATATTAGACTATTTTATGATTGCACATGGTAAAGAGTGTGATTAAAGGCTCTTTTCCTATGTCAAAAGTTTTAGTTTTCGAGGGTAATAGCTACGTATGTTGGAAAAATGAAGATATTAGACTATTTTATGATTGCACGTGGTAAAGAATGTGATTAAAGCTCTTTTCCTATTTCAAAAGTTTTAGTTTTCGAGGGTAATAGCTACGTATGTTGAAAAAATGAAGATATTAGACTATTTTATGATTCAAATGGTAAAGATTGTGATTAAAGGCTCTTTTCCTATGTCAAAAGTTTTAGTTTTCGAGGATAATAGCTACGTATGTTGAAAAAATGAAGATATTCGACTATTTTACGATTGCAAATGGTAAAAAATGTGATTAAAGGCTCTTTTCCCTATGTCAAAAGTTTTAATTTTCGAGGGTAATAGCTACGTATGTTGAAAAAAAGAAGATATTAGTCTATTTTATGATTGCAAATGGTAAAGAATGTGATTAAAGGCTCTTTTCCTATTTCAAAAGTTTTAGTTTTCGAGGGTAATAGCTACGTATGTTGAAAAAATGAAGATATTAGACTTTTTTATGATTGCACATGGTAAAGAATGTGATTAAAGGCTCTTTTCCTATTTCAAAAGTTTTAGTTTTCGAGGTTAATAACTACGTATGTTGAAAAAATGAAGATATTAAACTATTTTTGGATTGCAAATGGTAAAGAATGTGATTAAAGGCTCTTTTCCTATTTCAAAAGTTTTAGTTTTCGAGGGTAATAGCTACGTATGTTGAAAAAATGAAGATATTAGACTATTTTATGATTGCAAATGGTAAAGAATGTGATTAAAGGCTCTTTTCCTATGTCAAAAGTTTTAGTTTTCGAGGGTAATAGCTACGTATGTTGAAAAAATGAAGATATTAGACTATTTTATGATTGCAAATGGTAAAGAATGTGATTAAAGGCTGTTTTCCTATGTCAAAACGTTTTAGTTTTCGATGGTAATAACTACGTATGTTGAAAAAATGAAGATATTAGACTATTTTATGATTGCAAATGGTAAAGAATGTGATTAAAGGCTCTTTTCCTATGTCAAAAGTTTTAGTTTTCGAGGGTAATAGCTATGTATGTTGAAAAAATTAAGATATTAGACTATTTTATGATTGCACATGGTAAAGAATGTGATTAAAGGCTCTTTTCCTATTTCAAAAGTTTTAGCTTTCGAGGGTAATAGCTACTTATGGTGAAAAAATGAAGATATTAGACTATTTTATGATTGCAAATGGTAAAGAATGTGATTAAAGGCTCTTTCCCTATGTCAAAAATTTTAGTTCTCGAGGGTAATAGCTACGTATGTTGAAAAAATGAAGATATTAGACTATTTTATGATTGCAAATGGTAAAGAATGTGATTAAAGGCTCTTTTCCTATGTCAAAAGTTTTAGTTTTCGAGGGTAATAGCTACGTATGTTGAAAAAATGAAGATATTAGACTATTTTATGATTGCAAATGGTAAAGAATGTGAGTAAAGGCTGTTTTCCTATGTCAAACGTTTTAGTTTTCGATGGTAATAACTACGTATGTTGAAAAAATGAAGATATTAGACTATTTTATGATTGCAAATGGTAAAGAATGTGATTAAAGGCTCTTTTCCTATGTCAAAAGTTTTAGTTTTCGAGGGTAATAGCTATGTATGTTGAAAAAATTAAGATATTAGACTATTTTATGATTGCACATGGTAAAGAATGTGATTAAAGGCTCTTTTCCTATTTCAAAAGTTTAGCTTTCGAGGGTAATAGCTACTTATGGTGAAAAAAATGAAGATATTAGACTATTTTATGATTGCAAATGGTAAAGAATGTGATTAAAGGCTCTTTCCCTATGTCAAAAATTTTAGTTCTCGAGGGTAATAGCTACGTATATTGAAAAAATGAAGATATTAGACTATTTTATGATTGCACATGGTAAAGAGTGTGATTAAAGGCTCTTTTCCTATGTCAAAAGTTTAGTTTTCGAGGGTAATAGCTACGTATGTTGAAAAAAATGAAGATATTAGACTA